>NC_058497.1:22916829-23219079 GCF_020382885.2 Scatophagus argus | reverse complement strand
AACCCGCAACAGTCTGACTGACAGCATGTGACAGCTGAACATAAGTTTTCTGTGTATTTGAGGGTGTGAAGCCTCGTATTCTGACAGAAATATGTTTTGGATATGATGAGCGTATTTTTTTTTTCTTTTCTTTTTTCCATCAAAGTCAAGCTCATCGAGGATGCTTGAGAATACACACATTTAGATTGTCAAATAAATCTGATTTGGCTCCTCGGAAACAATTTGTGTCCGCGGCGGTGTTGTCCTGATGTGATTCGTGATGGAAACTAGATCAGTAGAGCACTGCATAATGTCACACATATGCATGCAAGAAGACACGGGTTGGACATACAGGAGCAGACATACAAGCTGAGACGGCCACACGAGGAAGATGACTTAATGCAGTCTACATTAAAAGATAAAAAGTCGTGCATGGAAACTGTCATGCTGCACTAACACATTACAGTGTGCATTTAGGACAGTGTAATCTGTGTATGTGCAGAGATTACTGCTTTTACTTGGATAATTAAAGCACAATATGTTTTTCATTTCCTATGCATATGCATAAGCTTTTAGGTATAAACAGCATGTGTTACATGAGATTAAGGTCGACTTTAAATTAAATTGCATGTTTTTGTTTCTTTTTCTTCTGCTGCAGCGTACTTCATATCTGTTCCGTAAGTCACCGGTTCTCTCCACTGAATTGTTCTTGACTATAGCCTGAATAATACTGCCTGTTCTGATTTAGATCGTCTGAAGATAATCGGATTTATTCAATCCTAACTACCACGTTTTACAGTTTAACAATCAACGTGTCAGTGTTCTGTGGTGGACAAAATGTGTCCAGAGACTCAGTTTCTCAATGACCTCAAAAGTATTTTGGCATTTCTGTGCTGCAGTTTCTCGACGCTTATCAGCAAATATGCATAATCATACAGATAAATCAGCAATAAGCTAACATCAGCTGATACATTGGCTCTGTTAGCTCTGTTTTTGATGAAATGATTAATTGCAACTGAAGTTGTACTTAACAACAAACAAAGTAATACCTTTAACATCCCAGTAAATTACAACAATTCTGGACAATTTTGTCGCATTTTGGCCAAAACAAATATGTTTTGAATCGGTTTATTTAACCTTTCGATGGTGTTCTCACAAAAGCTCAGGGTAATTATTTTAGTTCCAGTAATGACAGGAGCCAGTCAGCTCAGAGCGGTGCTGAGCGCTTTGCGTGACCTCGAGCAACTCAGGCCCCAATTTCACAGTGTGACAGCTGACATTCCAGCAGCCAAAGCCCACTTCAACAACACAAGTAGCACATCACTGACCGTGCATTTAATCATTTTGCTGCAGCACGAATTACATTTTATCCATTCTCCATCTTTGTAATCTCAGCTGCAGCAGTCAAGCACTTGTAAAAAGACAAGAACACTCATTTGGCGCTGGGTTGCTTACATAACATAAAACAAGAAGCTCAAAGTTAAAACTAAACAGCTGAGCAATTCCTAACCTAATCAACAAAGCAAATTTATCTTAGTCCGATCTAAGTCCATTATCAGCATGAAGCTAACAACAGCTGCTCTGTTGTAATGGAAATCTTAATTACACACATTAATTATGCTGGGATGAATGCAAGAGAAATGACATATAAGCCATTATCATCAAAATCAATTGAACCATGACATAATGGACTCTTACACTACATGCAAAGTGTGCGATACTTAAAGCTGAGTTTGTGTTACAGAGACCCCCCATGGAGCAGACGGAGAGACCTTCTGAAGACTCGGGCTCGAGCTTTGTTGCTATCAGTCCTCACCTTCGCCCATGATGGGATTTTTATCTGGAGGCCTGAGGGAGGGATCCGTTTGAATAGAATCTGGACAGGCCCTGCAATTACCACCACCCAGCACCGCAACAACCATCAATCTCCACAAGTTTGTCTGTTTACACACAAGACAGCCCAACAGTCGTGAGTCATTGCCGCTTAGGATGCAGTTAGAGCGAAATGATGTTTCCCCACCTCCTGTGCCCATCGCCTGGACACTCCTAATCAAGCTCTGCTGTGAATGTACTGTCAGTGACAGGAGTATCTCACAGACATTGTGAGGAACAGCCGATATCCAACCAGTTATTACACCCAACATTGTTCCCCCCTGATTGCAATCACATGTCCTGGCCTTGTCTCTCATGAGCTCCAAGGCAGAGAGATCTTTGTGATTTGCTGCTCCTTTACAAACCGTCAGATGCACCGGGTCCGTCTGATTTCCCACTCTGGTTGCGCTGCCATCCCGATTCATTTTCTATAACAGCAGAAGGCTGTTGGCTCTCTACAATGTAACCCTGATGAGACAGGTTAGAGGGTGTGCATCAGGGAGCAATTTGGTTTTTTTTTTGTTTTTTTATTTCTGGCCTAATTCAAACAGTGTGCCCACTGTGATCACCCATACAAAATCCAGAATTCACACATGAAATCCACGCTGAAAAATAGTGCACGATGCAACGTGTCGCCAGGATTTTGATTAATTTCATTTTCGAGAGCCATGCTGGTTTCATTGGCAGTTCACCATACAATAATCATGTGAGATATCTGACAATTCACGTGGAAACAAAAGCTCTGTGGGAGGTGAGAGGTTGGCAAAAGGCAGCAGAGCACGGACATCCATCTTACAGAGGTTCAAAACAAAGAGACGGGTTATCGGGCAGTCAGTTTATGTGCCCTCTTGTTGCTGACTGTCGCCAGGCATCTCTTGTGAGATTTCAGAGTGAAACTTCTCCCTCAGTGAGGTTTGTGTTTCTGGTTAAACAAAAAGGTCTCTCTCTGTAGGGATGCCTTCTGTAACGCTGTTAGGCGCTCAGAGTAATAATCTCAGCCTGTAAGTGGCTAAAAAGTAGTTTTGGTGGACAAAAGTTGCACCATAGGATTACATTGTGGCCATGTCACAGCTGCCAGCTGAGATCTGCTGGGCCAATTCCAAAGTAAGAATCATTTTCAGACCGAAATATAGAAAAATTTGGCCCAGGTTTAAAAATACTTGGTTTCTTTTGGCTGGTTATTCCTACACAGTAACTTAGTTCATGCTAAAACCTAAAAGTGAAATAAGTAATACATTTTTTTCACTGTTCAATTGCCTTTGAATTCAGCAAAAACCTCACACAAACCTTCACGCTACAAGATCACACGTGACTCTGGTTTCAAATGTTGGCACTTCAAACTCAGCAGAAACATCATAAGCTTTATCTCTGTGCAAGAGGTTTTGTTGCTCTAAATATATCCAATCATAATTGACTATTGTACATGATGCATCTCGCCTTTCCTAATTGCTGCAGTTTGTTCACAGCAGGAAGGAGTGAAAGCCACCGCTGCTTTTTTAGATCACTCCAGGCGCAGACTGCGGCTCATTATGCAGAGAAGAGCAAATAATTTCTAATGATTTTCAAAACAAAACTGACACACGACCATGATGGCAGTGTTTTAGGTCCCTGCTCACCATCTTAAATTTATGGCTGTAATTACCAGTAATCACGTGCTCTTTGTAACGAATGAACTGCCCACTACTGCGCTCCACCTTCTCTGCTCGTGTCATTGGCCATCCGAGTTTCTGAAACTGCTTTATTTTCATCCTCGAATGCGGTTTGGTCTCTGACTCGGAGCAAAATAATTTAAATAACCATAACCATAATGCCATTATCAGGTAATCCAGTTTGTTATATATCCGTTTTATAATACATATTTAAAATTGAATTCACATTTACAGTCACAGCCATTCTACCACTATTCTTTACAGACCTCATTCAAGCAATTTGAGAGTGCAAAACTACCTTTTAAGGAATGAAATAAACATGAGTTAAGCCATTATCAGGGAAATGTTAGCTTCACCAACGACAATGAAGTTCTTGTGTGTTAATTTGTTGTTTTATGCCTCTACATTAACACAGCGGTATTGTTCTCTTAAACTTAACTTGCACTGTTCCAACGAGATCCTCCTGCTTTGTTCAAGCCGTAATGAAAAATTACTTTGCTTTAAATCTCCAAACAAATTTAATAACTGGCTTAAAATTCAGCAAATTCTACTTAATTCTGACACTGTGTCTTCATACATTCAATTTCATGAAAATTCTGTGAGAAACACAAAGATAATTTAACTTTTAATGGGGCTGCGTTCCTAAATTAAGGTTAAAGAAAGGTTAAACAAAAGTAATCTAACAAACTTATTATCTTTTCACTAGAGAGACGTTCCCATTTTACAATGTCCTGTGAAACTGTCACAGAGTGATAGACTAATTTCCCCCCGTTGATTCTTTTCCCCTCCCGTGTTACTATTTTTGAAGACTGTCCCATCTGGCTGCTCTTCACAACAATATTGCCAAATAAACTTTCATTTCCTCTGTTGTTAAATAGAAATGAATCTGCTCTCCATCACAGGTGGGAGGCACACTTAATTGACTCTTGTTAACATTTTCACATGCCTTGTACACCTGGTCTCTTTCTATATGCACATTTTATCAACGTGTTTCATTCCAATCTGGTGATTTGACAGTTTACTCACTGATGGACAATCAGATCACATCAAAGTACCCGTCTGGCATCAGATTTGCATGGACGCTTGAATTATTAGGTTTGGGAAAGCTTGTGAGCTCAGATATATTTAGCATGTTATAGCACACAGGCTGGTTGTCACCGTGATTTACATTATAATTTGTTAGGTGTTAAAGCGAAGTGCAAAAAGTACCAAACGTCCACATCAGGTTAAAGAAATGAGATGAGTCTGAGTCTAATTTGTCCTCTAGTGCTCTGAAAAGCTAAGTCTGTATAAATGAGAAGGAAAGGAAAAAACACCCCGCAACATTCATTTTTGATTGGCTATCTCTATATCACGGTTCTTCAAAATGAATGTCAATTTCATCTCATCTATTGCCTGACAGAACTTAAATTGGACGCCAAAGAGAATAACATGATAGAAATGAAATCAACATTTCCATTTTCTGCGTTCTCCACCACTTATCAGCATTGCTGATTCAATGACTAAAGAAGTATTTTATTCAAAATTGCAGAAACATAGTTGGAAAACTTTTCACACCAAACATTCAAACAGCTCTCGCAGAAATGTCATGTGCTCAGCGGTTATTCGCGGCTGTTATCGCCAATGTCTGACAATGTCTGAGCAGAGCTGGAAAGGCTCATCACTGTCTTGATGCTAGCTTGTGCGCCGCATGCCAAATATTTACTACTCCTCTTCTTCAATTTCCCTCCTGCAATAATATTTTAACAACCTGACAATTCCTCTGGAACAAGCACCACTTTATGTAGATTCCAGGTGATTTTCATAAATTGTAGTGCAGGGCCTTGACAATCACAGCACAATGCAAGAGATGCTGATTTATATTAAAGTATCCCCTTATTTCCTACACAATTAACCTTGGGCTAATGCTAATTTAAGCCTTCAGTGACCACCAGATACTTCCTGGAAATGATGGGTAAACAGAGGCGGGCCAGGAGCATAAAACTGTAAAGATTCAAGAAGAAGAGAAATATGCATGTATGCAGTTTTTTGCAGTATAATGTGTTCTGTATTATACATCTCATGCATGGTGAACAAATGAGCATATGCATGAGTCTTTTGTCCACCCCCACAATGATCTATAATTGAATGTGGACACATCCCAGTACATCAACATATGGACCATCCTGGTCTTCGTCGGGTGCTGGTACACATCCCAAATACACTGTGAGCCACGCAGCCTGGACTGGTTGAATTTATCATCTGATGTGTGTTAGACCTTTTTCCCACATTAAATCCTATTGTTCAATTTGGAAGACAAAATTGTATTTATGGTAAATGTGTTGAGAATTGATAAGACGCTGCAGACACGTTTACATGTTCAAGGACGCTGTAGGTTATGTGTGAGACAATTTACAGTATTTGTTTCCATTAAGAAAAATCTAGAATGAAGTTTCATCATCTCCATAATCTCTGAAATTCATAATCAACCACTAACTGCACCTGTTATTACCTGATATTTTTTCCCCCCTCATGTTTTGGAAAGTAAAATCGTAATTGATCCATTTTAGAGTTTAGGAAACTAATAGTCTGCAGATGAGAGGGACTGCTTTGCTTTCATCTTATTTCACAGACTGAGACCTGTTGCAAGTCAGGTGTGGTGTCCAACACTTTCAAGGTGGTTAGAGGTATTTTCCCTCACACTTCCCACTCACAACATTTTGGGAGGCCATGCTAAAAGAAGGGAACAGTGACTGCATGCTGAGCTAAAACATACGCTGCCTTGTGTCAAGTTGTGTAAATCACAGGGGTAATCATTAAGATGGTTAAAGTAGTTCACTGCGTGGCCTGTGATTATGCTCTGAAAACAAACCATGTGGGTGAATTAATATGGTCCAGTGGTGTTTTTGGATCACGGATAGAGAGAGGGGGAACAACCTGAAAGTTGAGCCTTTGATCATCAGTGATGCTGAGTGTAGTGATTTACTGCGCCCACGAACCCTTTGAAGGCCCCCCCCCACTGAGGCGATGGGCCCAGTCAGTCCTCTGAGCTTTACTTATTTATTTATTCATCTCTCCGGACGCACACAAGATGATGCTCATGATTCATCAGGTTTCAATAGACGTTTAAAAGTGTTTTAGGAGATTCGGCAGAATCAGCTCTTTCATTACAGTTAAGTGCTGCAAGTATTCACATAATTAATTAGTCAACTGACAAAAATTAATCCTCAAAAATGTTAGACGAATAGTTTTCAGTTATTAATTAAAAAGGCCAAACAAGGGATCCAGTCTCTCCGTTATGAATACTTAACACATCATCGCTGAGTGACCTTGTTTTTTGTAGCAGTTGTTACATCACAGTCAGAGCTCCTATGTCCTTCTTTCTTCAATAAAACAATAATTAATGAAAATAGAACTAGACTAGACTAATGAATAATTATTACTTGTAGCCCACATGATGAGTTGCTGATCAGTTTCAAACTACTCCTGAAATATGCTAACCAAAAGGTTGCGTGTGGACCCAGAAGATAGTTTGATAATAACCACAAGTCTGCTGTGAAGAAATTCTGAGATAGTTAAACTTGTCTACTGATTTCAGACAAAGTCCAAGGTAAAATCTTCTTGTCCATGCCACAGCATGCTGTCAAATCACTGCAAATTAGCAACCACTGTAGATCCACACAAGCTCAAAAAGCCACAACAACATTTCTAAACACTAATGACTGATCTCCAACAAGCAAGAAAATAATGTTTGGCTTCCTTGTGGAGTTACACTGAGGCTGATCGTATTGTGATCTCAGATTGCACATTTTACGGAACAGCGAGATGTTCATATTAGCGTGACTTTATGTTAAATGTTTCTCCTGAAAAGCATTGACTGTGCTTCTTGCAGCCCTCCACAGTGCTTGGCAGATGTTTTGGGAGTTGAGCCTTTGATGAAAAGTAGCTTCCTTAGAAGTTGTACCTTTGAAAGCTGACTGTCTTGTTCCCTCAGTGACATCTTCACAACATCTACTCGCCAGGGCATGTTGCTTACACAAATATAAAACCAAGAAGTTTGTGGATATGTTAGTTTTTAACTAGGAATAACGCATGAAATCTTCAAACTACTGTTATTCACTTTCTGTAATCACTGAGACGTTTGAAAATCAACACCTGGCGCTTCTCTCTCTTAACTTTCTTCAGAGGTTTATTCACTTACTTAGGAGACATGTTCTCCGCAAGGACAAGAATATCGACCTCATTGTTCTTGGACTTGATAATTACCTTTTATCTTGAACAGTGGACTGCACAAGGACCTACTAGAAATAATTTAATTACTATTTAAGTACTGCTAAGAAGATGTGAGGGCTCTGCAGGGAAAATACCTCTGTAACTCTGTTGTCCTTTAGCTTTATTACATTTGATTTATTGAAGTCATCGAGGTAATAATGGATTGTACACTTGGAGGAGTCTTGAACCAAACTCACTGCTCATGTTTGAAAAGGTTGTCAGCTACCTTGAACATTCATCCACTTGAAGAATTTATCCAGCGTCCTTCAGTCAACAACAGAACTTGTATTAACATGTTGATACTGTAAGGCTTCCCTCATGTATCTGAGCACTGCTTATGCTATGCTTCTTCCATCGTGAATGCCTGCTGCACTTTGTTCTAGCTGAAAGCACAGCGGACAAAGACTGCAGGCAGACTGCATGTATGAGGCTGGTAATAAAGGAACCTGAGAGCTGTGAGCACAGTATGGGAATGCTCCAAGAAATCTTATTTGTGCTTTTTATGCCCTAAGCCTCTTGTCTCCAATCTACCCCACTTGATGTGTAGGTGTGTATGGGTGTGAAACATGCTTTCATTCCATGGCAAGAATTCCACATTGTTCTTGCCAACAGCACGGAGAGAATCTTTGGCAAGATTTGGCACGATTTTCTAAAACCCAAGCTCTTACAAAGCAGATCCAAACGAGAACAAAGAGCGGTGTTGCTCTGAGCATTCGGCGGCTTTGTGTGCACCATGACATCATCGTTTAGTGGTTATGAACAATTATGTCAGCCACAATACAGACGCGAGGAGATCTCGTGACCCTCGGATGATTGCTGTGTCTCCTGGGGAGCCTTCAGCAACCAGACGAAAGTCGTTCTCCTTTCAACAAAATCAAATCCATTATTCGTGTGTATATTCACCAGATGTGTATATGTTGTATTTACATGAACCCCAAACAATCCCCCTCCTCAGCTTTGTCCAGTAGAATTAGTAGATGTCCTTGTCAGTTATACTGCGATGATGAAACTACATGGTATTGTTATAACAGTGTAAAATGTGAAGCCTCCTCCTGCTGAGAAAACCAACCCTCTCAGCAGGTTATTTGCACATTTTTGAACTCCACATTCACACAGGTCAGCCATATGCCGGAATAGTATAAGAGCCATGTTCACGGAAACCCACGCTTAGATGATTTTTAATTTATTGCCTTAAATTATAAATGACCTGTTATTTATAATTAACAGGCTTTATCTTTGGACTACTTTTGCTCAGGAAAAAATGCCTGTAGATGTAGGCGATATCCGACCAAAACGGTTGATTTAGCAAATTAACAGCAGTAATGAACACTTGTCTCTTTCAATTCAAAACCAGAGTTAAAGAGGTTCTGAACAAGTCAACCAGTTGAGTACATGTGCTGCTGCTGATACTTAATTTAGATAATTTGTCAGTTCTTCTGCATGCGATTTGACTGCGTAAGCAAGTATGTTGACAACCACTGACAACCCCAGCTGCTCTGCAACACCCACAGATCAAGAAATTAACTAAGAGAACACAAAATAATAATAATAATAATAATAATAATAATAGTCTTTTGCATCATGCTATTTGTGATTGTTTTGTGTTTTTTTTTTCATTTTTGCAGCTCTCAGTAGTCTTTTTTCGCATCTACCATCACTTTGTCCCTCTTTGTAGCTGCTGTATTGTATCTTCATAGTTTTGTATCTCTTTTTGTATTTTGACAGTATGAACTAAACCCTATTGGCCATTATGTTTATCTTTTTGGTAGTATTGTGTCTCTTTTGGTCATTGTGTGTATCTTTGTAGTCAACCTTTTGCATCTCTTTGTACTCATTTTGCATCTCTTTGTAGCTGTTTATTGATTTTCCAACAAGAAATCTGGTGCAGAGGCCCCTTGTCTCCTCGGGCCCCTGAGACTGCCTGATCGGCCTTTGAAGTGAACCGTCCATATCAACCATATGTAAGGTTTTACTGTGTTAAATATACTCTGTTCATCACTTCCCCCCCTCCACACCAACTTCTGCAGCAATCTCTGCCTTCACAAGTTGGAAAATATAAACTAAAATTTATGATGCAAAGTTTGCACTGAAGAAATATTCCATGTTCAATTACACTGTCTTTCACAGTAATAAGCCTCAGTGTTCAGTGCCTGAACAAATGATATTCACCGTGCGTTATTAGATAATGTTAAATGAAATCCATAGATCAAGTTTAGTTGCTGCGTCTGCTGGGCCCCTGAGAAGAAAAATCTAATAGTCTTTGTAGAATTAATGCTCCTTTGTGGATAAATCTTTAGAACATTATTGAATGTTTGTTTGTGCCTTTCTACTGTATCCATTTTTTTTCTGAACAATATACAATCTATGCGTGTAAAGCAATGAAAAGATGCAGATCACCTGCCAACTCTCTCCACAACTCCAACAGCCTTGCTCAGAGTGGATTAAAAGGTTGCCTGATGAATACGCTGGGCAGATGAATGTTGGTAATAGCAGGGTGTGACATCTGCGTAACCAAGTCCGTCGCCTGAATTCTGATTGGTCATCCATGAAATACAGCCTTTCATTTTGGTCTTTTGTAATACAATTTGGGAAGCTCAGCTCTGTGAAGGTGCAGACTACAGCTTTAAGTGTGAAAAGGGAGTTGGAATGAGAAGATGTAATTATAGTTGTGTAAGGTAAAATAAACCTCATCACCTATTCTGTTTATCCACTTATTTTCTTGTCAGCTCTCACAGCCGCCAGCAGGTCCATGAGCAACCACGAATGACTACTGAAATGCCCTTGAGCAAGACACCAAAGGCCTGCCTACTCATTTAATGTAAGTAAGCATAAGTTAAATGGATAAAGCTGCATGCAAATCTGAGAAGGGCAGGAGTGGGTGATCTGTTCTGAGGCATAATAATAGAAAGTCTCTGGTGTGTAGGTGGAAGAAGGAATGTAAAGGTGTGAGCTGAGATTTAATGATGATAGAAGTGCTGTTCATGATAAATTAGTGGTTTGTGCTGAAAAGGCGTTCAGTAAGGACTTGCTTTACAACTTCATAAAATGGAGGAGATGATGGCTGGCCAAAAATCAGTGTTAACTGTAAAGTATTCATTTTGCCAAAAGCAATTAGAATACTAAATGCTCATTCTCCTTGTCTGCCTTTTGCGGTTACAAAATCTTGCCCCCACTTATTTATAATGCACCTCCATGTGGAGTCAGAAACAATAAATCTATAGAACAATAAGAAAAATAAATGTGGGAATATTAAGAGTTATAAATAGATAAAACAATAAGTTAAGAGTAATGATTAAACATAAAAGAATTAAGCATTTTCATTTACTTTCATGTTAATTTGCTCAAAGCTGCGTGTACAGTAAAGATCAGGCTGCATGTACGAATCAGAAACTTCAAAACCAGAGCTCTTACACATTTGCATTTTCATTTGTTGTAACACACGTGCTAAATATGTTATCGTTGACCAGTTGTTGCTGGGCAGACTTGACGTGATGGAAACGGAGAGGCAGGGCAGGTAAAGAGTTTTCAGAATGGCATCGAGGCTCGAGAGACGAGCATTGACAGCCGTGGCCGTGGTGAGATTCCTGTCCTGCTCCTATAACTCCATAACTATACTCAAAGATGAACCTAATGAGTACTTTTGTATTAACAATGGCTATGCCCAAACGTATTTAAATGTGCACAATGTGAAATGTGTTGAACGTGATTTGCATCTTCGCAGTTTGGATTTCTTTGAACTCTCTCATCAACCTCGTTTCCAGCATCAGTTGAGTTTTGGAAGTATTGACCATCTGGCCAAACCCACAAATCCAAATTAATAACCTCATCTTGCTTTGGATCTGCTGGACGTTTGTCGATTTGCTGATGTGTTGAACATATCCACAATGTAATGACCAAAAACTGCTAGAAATGTCAATTAGTATGACTTTGTCCACCATTTCTCCAACACATATCAACAGTATTTATTGTGCAAAACTCAGTGAAGCACATGGGATAGTGCATTAGGATGTGGGGGTAGCAGAGTCTAATGGAATGAAAAGTAACAAAGGGCAACCGCTTGTTGAGGCTGTTCTTTTTCTGCCTCTTATTTAAAAATGTTAACCTTCAGTTCCACCGATGAATAATTTCTAATCCTCCAGCCTGACACAACACGTGCATGAAGGCATGTAAAGAACACTGCTGTATGTCGTGTTTTAAACGTTTCTGTCTCAAGTGGTGAACTCAATGACAAATCTTGCATGAATAAAAGTAAACAAGTTTCATATTAAAAACCATGGATTTTTTTCACTGTTGCCCTCGATCTGAGTCAGTATTACATCTTGGCCACACATTCAAAGTGTCTCTTTGACAGTATGAACTAAACCCTATTGGAGCTGGTATGGATTACACAGTGATATTTGTCTCAATCTATGCGGCAGCACTGAATTTTCCTGTCTGTTTTCATCAGTGGTGTTGACGTGACAGGCAAAAGCAAATTTGGCAGGCTGACTCATGCAGGGGCTCAGAGGGGGCTGGTTGCAAGGTTAATTGGCAATGGGAATAATTGGCCACTGGGCTCAATTTGTCTGATGGGAGGAATTGGAAACCAATCTTAATGTCTGTTTGGAAGCATTCCATCCAATTCCTAAATGGAAGCATCTTTATCTGATGCTCTCTCTTTGAGCTGCAGCCTCCTCTCCGATCACACTTGCGATGAATATTTGTGCTGAAGCTGTACATCTGCCACAGATCTGTAAACAGCTAGAAAACTGTAACAGCAGCAGTTTTCAAATCAATATTTTTAAATGTTTCAGTTTTAAAGACAGTGGTTTGTAAACACTGGATGGATGGAGGACTTGAAATGCTCATATTCGAAATTCAGACATTAAGGCGATTCAATTAACTGGAAGCAAATGCTCCAGAAACTACTCAATTAAAATACAAATCTGAGTTTCCCAATTTTTTTTTTTGCAGTGGTTTTACTTTTATTGCTGTTGTTGCTGTAAAGTTCTCTGAGAATGCATTTTAAATTAGCGCAAAACAAAAATGCAGAAACACTGAGACCTATGAAGGAGTGAGTTCGATACTGTGTTCTTTCACAGAAACTGTGTGTTTTTTTTTTATTTTATTTTATTACTGCAGACCTTTCTGCACTTCTAGCTGCTTGCTAAGCACAGCCATGTCTCGAGGGCGTGATTTGCCTGCCTTTCTGTTGATGGCTATTTGTATCCACAAAGAGGGGATCAACAGAATCAGCATGTGAAATTGATTTTTCTCTCTGACTACATGTAAATGAACTTTCCAATGATTTTTAACTCAGAACTGATGATGCGAATTTAATGCCGTTTTGGCCTTGTTTTTATACTCTAATTCTACCCAGACAGTCTAATGTGATAACATGTGCCAGACTGAGCTTTTCCTGAGATAAAACGGAAGTCATTTACATTATGAACATTACATATATTATGATTAAGACTGAAATTCTGATTCTGCCTACAAGTCAAAATTGACATATTCATACTTTTTTATATCAATCTTTCAACAGCATTGATTGGATTGATGGAATTTCATTAAATATTAAGTTGAGATGCTAAACATTAATTATATATCATAACTGTTTTGTTGAATGTTCAACACTCGGGATCAATAGTTCAGATGAGTTTATATTTTAAAGCTTTTTACTGGTTACACTCAGTTACAATGTTATTCAACAGTTCAGATTCCTCAGGGATGAAGCAACAGACGTCATTGTGTTTTGTTACAGGAATCAGTTCCTCCAGGATTTTTGCAGTGCATGTTGCAATGTTTTAAGCACTTTTGTTGTGATTAAATTGAGGGAAACAGTGAAAATTGCAAAAAAAAAATCCAGGGAGAACAAAACTGCAATCTGCTTTGTTCCAAGTAACCTTGGCAAAATTATAAAAGTTCTCAGAAAAAAACAAAGAAATAAACAGTATTGCACGGGGTGCAAAACAGTTTACCTCCTCTTTCATGAAGAACACCAGGACATTGTTTTGCACGGTCTTCAGTGGTAATTTTTGACGGTAAATGTGAGACGCTTGAGTCGCACCTGCCTGCATCTTCTCATCAAAAACAAGGAAGAGAATCTGGTGGCATATGTATGATGTGTTTCCATGGGGACTGCTATGATCTGTGAAAATCGCGGAAAACACAGATGATTGGTCCAATTTGTGGAAAAGTTGTGGTGACTGGACAAATTACAAGCTTTCTGAGCAGGAATTTGTGTTAACTGTTGCGATCGCGACATCATGAATTCCTGGAGGGACTGAGAAATACCTACTGAAGTTAGCATGCTAACCAGCTAGCCCAGTCCTGTCCCAGCGTGTAATATCACTTTGGTCCGATTGCCCCACGTCACGTACGTAACTGAAGAACTAACAAGCTTCTTTTAAGCCAAACCATAGTCTTTTCTGAAATCTAACCAAGTAGTTTTGGTGCTTAATCTCCCTGGGATGTGACTGTCAAATTGCAAAAGAAAGTAGTATAATTTCTAACAAATAAATAGATAAACAAAAAATAACTTGACTTGTTTGACAAGAAAGCCTGCATGTCTGTGATTTACTGCGCCAAAACCTTTAGAGATATTCTTCATAGATTGTAAAATGTAATTTTAAAAAGTTGGCCTCAGTTAGTGGTTTTCTGGTTACTGTGACATATGGACTCATGTCTGTTGTGCGCAGACAAGAGTAAATAGAAAAACCTTTCTCAAAGGTGAAGAAAGAGGAGAATTAAACCATCATGTGCTTTTATAAACTGCAGCGTAATCTGAAAATGTCATGGGATACGAACTACATAGCAGCAGTTGTTTCCTTTTTATTTCTTCTCTCAGAGAAGAAAGACAGGGAACATAACTGAAAATTGAAAATTTCTAGATGCTGTTATACTTCACAGCCGAGGTTTTAAAAGAGGAAGCAACAAAAATCTTGTCCACATTTCTCCATCTATGTATTTCAGTGTCTGACATAAAGTTTCATTTTGTATTGCAGAAATAAATGGGTCTGTCGTCCCATTAATTATCTTCTGATCCTTTCACATTTATCTTGTGACCAGGCCTGCAGGGAAAACCCTATGGTGTGCAAATTTCAAATCTATTAAGGATTAACAGTCTGCTTTTCCTGTGGGATGTATGCACTTTACTATCAATCAAGGAGTTAATCTCACTTGCTAAATACTGCAGAAGAACTGATATCTAACAGCACAGATCAGGTGAGATCTGCTTACTTTGGTGATATTTTATTCATTTCCTTTGGCTCCTTATTCATTAAGACTTTCTGTGGGATTTTGGAGTGCTTCTGTGGGGTTTTTCATCCATTCATGCAGTGGAGCGTTTGTGCAGTCAGGCACTGGTGTTCTTCGCTCTGGTCCTGGGGTTGTTCGATTGGGTTGAGGTCAGGGCTTTCTGCAGGTCAGTCAAGTTCTTCCACACCAACTCATCCAACCATGTCTTTATGGAGCTTTTCTGGAATAGAAAAGGGCCTTCAGCAAACTGTTACCACAAAGTTGGAAGCATAGCATTGTCCAAAATGTCTTGGTATGCTGAAGCATTAAGATTTCCCTTCAGTGGAAGTCAGGGGCTGAGAACAAACCCTGAAAAACAGCCCCATACCACAACTGAATTCAATAATAAAGAGATCTGTCCCAATACTTGTGTCTATCTTGTGTATGTTAGGTACACCTTTGAACAATTTGATTAGCTCAGTTGTTGTAGGCTGTTTGGTTTATCTGTTAAATGCTGAGGCCGAATCACTATTTCATCATCATAATGTTGCTATCAAAGTTACTGAGGTCAGTCATTTTGCTTGGTTCAGCGCTCTGTGGACTTCTGTGACTGATGCTGCTTTGCCTGATATTTCACTGTAGTTATGTGAAATATGACACACATACAGTGTTACTTGTCATTTAATGAAGTTTTGTAACTGAAATGTTGGTTTGATGCAAAGTGTGGAAGCTCACTGCTTCTTTTAAAGACAACTTCTGTCCGTAAGGTGTGCGTTATGCTGCTGTATGTCAGCTACTGTACCTTTTGCATCTTTTACTCAAGTTCAACGCGTGCAAACGGAAATATTTATACTACTATTTATACTTGTCATCAGTGTTTTTAATGGGGAGTTAATGAAGAGATAGCTTGAGATGAAAAGCGAAAGGTAATTTGCATTTATCGCCACATTGCAAAGTTCCTCACTGATGGTAATTAATTCCAGATATTTATAGTGCGGAGAACTGAATCCTTTTTATATGCAGTCAAATTCCTGAGGCACATGTACTTAGGTGCATCTGGGGATTTATTTACTCTGCCTCCATAATTCAGCTAACATGAAATCAAATTCGAAAAATTAATATAAGATGAAGCTGAAGATGAAAGTCAATTTTTTTTTCTAAGAGACTCCAGGTCCTGTTTCAGTGATCAAACTGTGTCATTTATTAGACTCCGCAAATTAACTTTTGCACAAACCACAGAATTCACATTTGCTGAATAAGACACTTTGAGAAAGGTAGAGCTGAGGACAATAAAAGGTGTTAGACCAGACATGTAAAGCTTTTTAACATATTTTTCTGGAAAAAGTAATATGTAGTGAAATGTCTTAATTTTTAGTCTCTTTAGTCTCTCTCACCACCGTGCCGCCCCCTAATCCAAATTGGAAAGCTATATTTTTAGTACCAAAGCAGTGAATATACAAAAGAATTAACATTATTACTAATAGACTGAACATGAGTAACACAAGTGTACAATGTAGAAGAACTGGAGCTAGAGTTTGTTCAATGTCAACCCCCTTGTAGAACAATTTAGTTCATTATAATGCAGTTGTGGGATGTTTCACCTCACTTTGACTTTTTGCTCAGATGGTAGCGAGTCAACCTTTCATCCAAGAGCCCTGCTAAACAATGCTTCCCTAATCATTAAAGTGGCTAAGCCTGCAGATGAGCTCATAGGGTATAACGCACCCATCACAGTAATCATTACTGACAGGACATGCAGCTGCTAATGATCTTCTCTTAATCACACTTAATCAGGTAATAATGATTTTGAGGTGAGAGATGAAGTGCTTGCTCTCTGCTTTCGCCATGGAGAAGCCTTGTTTCACTTGACTGCTTTCGGTGTCGGCAGGGGGGCTGCAGGGGGCGGCGACTTCCATATGCTGCACTTCTCTCAGCCCACAGGGTCACTTGTTGGGATCGGAGGGAGGAGGGAACTATGAATTTGGTCCTAACTCCTGACGCACTCGGATCATAGAAGAATGCAGGGAGACGGGACAGTACAAAAAAAATACTTCACAGACACTTTGGAAGTGTGAGTATTTTATGTGGTTTTATGTAAGATGGGGGTCGATCCAGATCAGCAACGGCACAGGAGAGACAGAGTGAGAGAGACTCCCATCAGGTTGATGGCCCAGCAGAGAGGAGGAGGAGGTGGAGGAGGAGGAGGAAACTGGGGAGGGGTGGGAGAGGTTGAGGGAAAGAAAAACAAAAAGCAGGAGTTATAGGAATACATTGTTTTAGTTTCTTATCAACTTGACAAATGTGGACTACAAAGTACTGGAACTAAGACATAAGAGATTCATTGAGACTGAGAACGACCCACTGAAAATTTAATGGCAGCAGGTGTGAGGGCTGAGCTAATTAAAGAATGATTAAAAAAAATAAGTTTGAATGTAAAGTCCTCAGTGGAGTCAGACTGTCTGATATGAGCAGGGAGGTTGTTACAGAGTAAGGGGGCCCTGCTGCTATCTGACTTCTTTTTAACTGTGTGGATGGACAGGAGCCCTGTATAATGGGTGGTAAAGCATGAGGTGGCATATAAAGCTCAGCGGGGTGATCTGAAGCAATGCGAAGTCCTTAATATAATCAAATGAAAAAGACTAGCTGTGGCATTCTGAACCATTTGAAGACTAGTGCACCAACAATAATCAAGTCTGAATGAAACAAAGTCACAAATTAATTAAACAAAGGATATTTACATGCACAACAATATGCAAAGTGATTGTTGTTGTAATTCCTGCTTTTATCACAAACTCGCCAAAAGAAAAAAATACTGAACAAATTCTTTCTTTGTATTGTTTCTACACAGCTGTAGGGCTGTTACCTGACTTCCACTGTCTGGCCTGGAAAAAAAGGCAATTTGATAATATGAGATAAAAGGACACTTAAATCTAATCCCGTAATTAACGTAAGGAGCTTCCTATAAATATAAATGAGGAGCCACAGCAGCTGCTAGCTTAAATGTTGGATGGAAAAAGTGTCCATTCATCCAACTGTGTTCTAAATGTATATCCATTTGAGGTCACGGGGATCTGGAGCCTGTCCCAGCATGCACTGTGCGTCAGGCATGTTGGACAGGTTGGTGGTCAGTCACAGTACAAAAAGAGACAAAAGCAAGCAGAGCCAAGCTCACACCTAACAGGCAGTTTAGCACATCCAATTATGGCCAGAAGTTCTTTGTATGCACGATTTCTTCAGCTGCTCATGTTTACTCCCAGAGTCCAAGCACCGAAACTCCATACAAATTAGACCAAATCTGCAAATGTCATATTGTAGCCACTGTAGTGGTATAAAACAATAATTTTTCAGATGGGATATTTCAAAAGAAGTCAGATTATTTTGTTGTTGTTGTTGTTGTTGTTTTAGAACAACAACAACTACAACTACAGCCTGTGGTCAGCAAAAGGTTTTGTAGTAATTATGAAATAATTGCACAATACATTTCTCTACTTTCACTTAACATCTCTCAGCACTGAGAGCAAGTTGAACAAAAGCAAGACAAAAAAATCCTCCAAGTCCTTAAAATTTATTTGCAGAGTGCTTGCTTCTTGTTTAACCCTTAAGAGAAAACCATGAATATTTTATCTGTGACATGCTAAAATGTAGCACAAGCAGATAAAAGCCATTAAGGCAGCTAAGTGACTCACAATTCAAATACATGAAATTATCAGGACAAGTTCAAATCCACTGTGCTGTACTGGAGAGCACCAAATATATATTAATCCATGACTGAATACAGTCAAAATAATGCATTACTTAAAGATGGAGAAATTGTGAAATCTTTGAAAGACATTGCTCATTTTAGTCTTTTTTAATTAATTTAGCGTATCATAATACACTGTGACTTTCATGAGACCTGTTGGATCAGTTTTTTACAAATGAGTCTCCTGCTAACAGAACAGAATCCCAACTCTTATTTCCATTCTGGGTAAATCCAACCGCCTTTATCACTTTTATCAGACTCTCAGTGGTCACACAGCCTGGCAGTGAACCGTGGCCTTTACTAATTGTAAACTCAATGAAGCATTCTTAACAGATGCTGGTGGAACGGCTCCATTAGGCCTTACAGGCGGCTGTCGTCCACATATCAAAGCCATGAAAAGTCAAACTGTCATTATCACGCGGCTCAAACCACATCTATCCTCCCGCCAATTTAATTCTTATTAAATGCACATTATAAGTGGAGATGGATGGTCTTGGTCGAGTGGAGTCACTGCTTTGGAAAGACTTTTGACAGGAGACACACACACACACACACACACACACACACACACAGAGAGAGAGAGAGAGAGAACTCAGCTGTACCACAACAGTTTTTAAAATGTTGACCATAAAGTACTTTTAAACAGAAAAATAAAGCCCCTTGTGTGGCCAGTGATGGAGATATAGAATATTTACAGCTGTGGGATGTGATTTGAGTGGATTTAGCAGATAAAAGATGGTCCAGAATGTGTGCAGACCCTCTTTAGAGAGTGATTGTGCTGGAAAAATAAAGCTGTGACAGTCCTGTGTTGCTCTGCCAGCTTGAGAGAGAACAACTGCATGTGACACAACAAATAGGCTTTTTGCTGTGTGATGCAGAGGTTATTCGGAATAACTCCCAGACCACAGTCCCTTATCTCTCTGCAGCTTTATTTTATTCTTTTTCATTTTATATATATGTATATATATATAAATGAAGGATTAATTATTGCCTCCAAAAAAGAGGAGAAAGCTGCATTCAGAAGATAAATCTACTGTAACGGTTGCCCCCCTGAGGGTCTTGTGTGGAAGAAAAAGGGGTTAGGATGGTTCACTAAAGCAGTAAAGTAAATAAAACAAGCAAAACCTAATTTAACTCATATTTTTTGCTTTAATTAGCGAAACCAAATAGGAACAATTACTCCTGCAAATTTCTCAACTGGAGAGTGATGAATGTTTTTGGTGTTGCTGTTTATGTTTAAATGATTAATTGATACACTTTACAAAGTAATTAGCATGCAATCATCATTTTCTGTTTCAGCCAGCCAAGACAAATCAAACTGATGCTAAATTATTATCTTTATAATATCTGTGAGATTCTGTGCTGTGCTGCCATGTCTTTTTCCTACCCTGTTTCTATTTCCTCATACTTCATGACCCCCGTCTTACCTATGAAAGGCCTTTTCCTGATCTACAGCAACACTGGTATATCAAACAGTCATGTGATCGTGACAAGGTGTGCAGCAAGCCTCCCGTCTGTGTAACAACAAGCCAGCTGCTCCTCTGGGATATTACTGCAGACAATCTTCCTTGAATATTCATCAGACACTGTTGCTCTCTCTCTCTCTCTCTCTCTGTCTCTCACACACACACACACACACACACACACACACACACACACAGATGATCATATACAACAATTCTCCTCTGATCAAAGAGAGCTCATTATCTCCCTGTCGTGCTGCAGAGTTCAGCTAAAATAACCAATCAGTGGAAGCTTTCAGAGTTCAGTTCTCTTTCTGCCTGTCTCAGCACACCATCTCATTTGGTTGGCAACACTTTAACCAGGACACATTTGATTCCTTTGCTCTCACCAAATGTTGATTCAAGAGTCTGTTCAGAAAGGGCCTTTTGATTGCGTTAACGATAAATGAGAAAGTGTGTCTGATTTATCTCTAGTGTACCGTTTGATTCTGCCGCCATGAAGATTTCTGTCTGATAATCAGCCTCTCGAAATGAATGGTCAGATCTTTCCTCAAGATGTTCCATTTGATACGTGTGGGCTGGCATTAATGCATACTCGATGACAGTCAATTTCTGAGAAGTGAGAATGAGATTTCACCCGGATTATTCACTTTTGGCACTTCTCGAATCGCTGCGATAATCACAGATCAGATTCGTCAATTGACCTCCACTCCTGTCAGACCTGCAACAGATCTGCTAATGACGACACTCACAGGAAACAACTGGTGAAAAACATGATTGATGAAACACAGAGAACAATTCAGAGGTGTGAGAGGTGTTTGAAAGAGGACTGTAACAGCACCCAAAGATGTATCATCATGTCATGCGACATCTCAAGAACTGCGGAGGGGAGATTTGACTGGACAGCTAGCAGATGTTTTTATTTTATGTTTTCTGGAAATGAAAATAATGGTATTATAATGTAGTGTTTTAATGTAAAAATCCTCTCTTAGGATGATAATAGTCATTGAAGACATGTAAGAATCCAGTTTAAGTGACATGAATTCATTTTAAGTGCTTTTCTTCATCCTTGAGGAAATGTTCAACAGCCCAGCTTTTCAAAGCTACAGTGAGTGTTGGAAGTATGTACTTATTAGCAGTAGAGCTAAAAGCAAAAAGACACATTGCATGAAGATTAGACCCTTCTTAGAGTGTAATGATACTATAAAAAGTAAGTTTTGGTCTGGATATGTATGCCAGCCCAGTCTCACGACATGTGTGTTATAGACCCACATAGATCTGTTCCTGCAATTTCTTGTCTGCCTGTGGTGAGTTAAAAAAGAAAAAACAACAAGACTGGAAGGGTAGCATGCACCAAAATGTTTAATCTCTATATAGAAAGGAGGCAACACACAAGATGTCACCCTGCCCTCTGCTTTACCCAGGAAGTTATTTATGATGGGGCTATAGCAGCAGGTTCACCAGCTCATTGTTTGGTCACTACTACAGACTAATTACACCAAGTATAAAGTAAATCTGTAATATTATCTCATTGTTACTGCAAAGCATGCAAAATTTCCACCACAGATCCACTGATGGATGCCATCACATTTTGCTTTAGGTGTGAAAAGTAAATGGCCTGCTGGTGTTATACCAGCAGGGGGCGATAATGATGGGCGCAGTGGGCAAATGTAGTAAAAAGAGCAAAAAAGCATGTGTATGGAGGAGGTTGCTGTGAGTCAAACAAGAGACTTTCACACTTCTGTTAATTTCCCCTGTCAACGCTGATTGTTTTAAGGTGATTTTAGCCCAAACTGTGATCTTTTTCTAAACCTAAGTAATCAGAATTGGTGCCTGAGCCTAATCCAAACTGCAACCATCACCTGAAATCTCAGAAAGTTTTATTTTGAAAGTCTTACTGGACTTTATTATTGCTAATTTGACAGTGGAATGAAAACATGGAGCTTTTCAATCCGTTCTCATTCCCAGGATGTCAAATCCTGAAAGTTATGAAAGTTTGGTTAGATTTAGGCAACAAAACTATTTCTCAGCAAAGGTTTTTCCTTTTAAATTTAAAACAACACCATACACTTCATAATCATCCATTTCCTTTCATTTATCAGTGTTGACTGAGAGACTGAGGAGCAAATTATGTTAACTGCACCCCACAAGAAAACAGCAGAGAGGCAAAGATTTTACTAAATACTGCAACCAGCTGAAAGTGTAGCTGCAGCTGCTGACTTCTTGTTGATGTTTTGCTTGCTAACTAATTTAGTTGATAATAATCAGCCGTAACTATTTGGATATAAAGGACAACAGTCAGAGACGGGGAAGAGAGACTCAAAGTGATGCACATGCACAGGTTCAGCAAGAAGATAAGAGGCTTACGAGCACAGGGTAAAACACGCTAACATATTCACAAATATGTGTATGTGTGTATGAGATGCTGACTCTTTCATCATTTCCATAGGCTGTGCGCATGTCTCTGAACTGAAGCAGCAGTGCCTAATCCAACATCTGGTGTTAGATTACTCCAGTCTTTTTCGGCTACTCTTGACTGATCCTACTCTGCCTGAAACAACAGGCTTTTTATTCTTGTTTTGTTTGCCTTAATTTAGTTTTATTTTCCCAGGCCAGTCAGCTAATGGTTTTCAGCATTCTCCCAGAAGTGCAGCCCAACTGGGGTGTTTCAAAGTAATTTGGTTCTACCTGAGGAGACACACACGCTTGCTCAAATGCAGAATCAATATTAATCGACTTTGATGGGAGGTGAAGCATATCTTCAAGTAGATGTTGCAGCCTGGAGATAACATCTTAGGTGGGCTGAAGTATTCGGACAGCGCCGCCGCTGTCTCTCTCGGGGTTATTGATGACCTCAACAGGCTTTTTGTCTCTATTTCTGTCTTATTCATTTTCTCACGCACCTCCAAGGGCTTTGCCACCATCGTTCCATCACTTTGGGAATTTTCTTTTTCTTCGGGCCCATATCAATAATCTGAGATGGAATGCGAGACGTTGGCTCATGTTAGAATCTAGTAGATAGAATATTGATCAAAAATAATGCCTTGATTAAAAGTTCACAGCTGCTCAAACACTTCTGCTAATCAGTCTATAAAGACAAGGTGGCTCCACTGTGCTGTGCACTGAAATGATTTCAGTTATGTTTATATACGACCAATTTCCACCAGCAAATACATTTATACAGGAACCATAATCACTGACTAGAGATCAGATTTATTTTACTGACTCAAACTCTACATCTATGTGCTGCACTGGATCTGATGGTGGAGTTGCTTGGGGAGGATGGCGGCCATCCAAAGGTTACAACGCCACAATTCGAGTCCAGACTTCGGTTAAAGGCTCCAGAAGACAAATGAAATTTGTGTCAGTGAGTAGCTGGCTGATATGTTATGACCACATCAACATTTTTTGCAACTTTCCATATATGTTAATTAATTACATTTCCTCATTATGTTAAGAGAAATCTTAATTGGTTGGCATTATGTTTACCTTTTAAATGTATTTGCTCTTGCTAATTAGTTGTACATCAATGTATTTTCAAGGAGACAGCGCTGCACATTTGCAAGCTTCATCTGCAAATTCATTTGCGTTCCACTCTTGTTCCAAAAAATTTGAGCCTTACAGCTGAAGTATTTGTTATCATTTAAAGGATAAACTAAGAAATAATTGTTTTCTTGTAAACAACAGCTGTGCTGACACGCAGTGTTTCTCACCAAAATGCACCAAATCTGTCTCTGGCTTAATTTGATTTATTTATTTATATTTCTGAATTCATTTAGATGTATGGTGACGTTGATCTCAGACCAGCACAGTCGTTAGTGGTCACAGGATTAGGATTGAAATTCTTTCTGTCTCCATTTTGGTTTCCCTTCATGTTGGTATTGACTTTTTGTCACTTTATGTTGCATTGGATCTATACCATTGCTGTCTGTAATTTGCCAAACACAGATGACACAATGTGATAATTAGCAGCTACAGATTTTCACGTTTTCCGTTCAGTTATTGACACATCAACAGTAAGCATCAGGTTTGGGTTTTCCCCTTCCGGAGCTCAAAAGGAAAGGATTCTTTATAGACTTGGAGTTTTGCACAGATTTGTCAAAAACAATCAATGTTTGGTGCAAGCAGAAATCCATCATTCGACAGCAGCCTCAACGGTTCACGATGCCATGTAGCCGGATGAGATGTTGTGTGTTGATTAATGAACAGGCGTGACCTGTCTGCTCCTATTCTCCGAAAAACAGCTGCTTTTAACTATCGATCCTTCTTACATGGTCACGTTCATTAATACTCACTTTCTGAGAGCAGCCGGCAGCTGGTCTGGGAAACATATGACTTCAATAACCAGGAAGTCAGTTAGCACTTCAAACTGGAAAAGACAGCTTTTCATCACAAAATACCTGAATACACTGAAAGAAGGTTCTCAGGTGGATTTTTTCCCTTTCGCTCCACAGAGGTGCCCTTGAGCCAGGCACCTATGTGGAACTTTGAGAAGTAAATAAGGATTTCACTGAGTCACTTTCTCAGCTTGCAGCAAATACAAGCCCACATTTCTAACCTTTAGACCTGAGATTTCTTGGATTTCTGAACTGGCAGGATTTCTCTACTTGGCATGACACACAGCCTCTGGCAACACTGCCAGCTTTCACAGTAACAAACCACAAAGAGACTTGAGAAAATTCTAGAGAAATTTAGGCTTTAAATTGCCTCCTGGCAAAGTGATTGTTTCACACAAGTTACAAGAAAACAACTCTGAATGATGAAATTATCAAGGTTAATAGTCATTTCCTTAGCTTTATCGTATGTTAGCCTACAAACTGACGTTACCCACACCAGCTTAAGGCTAATTACACTAATCAACGCATAACAAATGTAATGCAATTAACAAGATTATCACCACTTGTATTTGCTCTCTGTGGTCACCCACTAGTGATGTTATACAACCAAAAATAGATAAATAAATAAATCATCTTTCAAACATCTACTCCAAATCTTTTATTGAAAACTAATATATTCTAATGGCTTTTTCAAGAAAAAACACCTACGTTTGTTCAGCTCATTTGCCAGCTTACATGCACTGAGCTGCTGTTTGGCACTTTGTACTTATGAGCAATCCTTAACCTTTAAGTACACAAAATCATATTATACATGCTTTGATTTTACTATTTGTAACTGCATTCATGGACTGCATTTTAGTCGTATTGATGATACCCCCCCCCCCCTTTCCAACAGATACTTGGACCCCAGAGTGCCTGCAATCCCAGTCTTGACAAATTCCTATTTAGAGTGGAGCAAAATTGTTGTCAGTAGTGGAACTGTTGATTGATGGGACTGATGCATTCAGCGGCCTCTCTGCACAGCCAGCATGTAGCCAGGTGAGGTTAAAATCCTGTCACTCAGCCATTTAACGCCCTTACTTATTCAACTCTCCTGCATTTTACTGCCGCAACATAGAGGGTTGATGAACACAATTAATGAAGCTATCTCTTCAGGATTAAGCAGAGCAGCACACGCAGTTTTCTCCACAGACGTCCGTACCTTAAATGGATTCCTGCTGTAAAATATTCCAGCATCCTCAAAACTCAGCTCATGTTATCTCAGTGGAAGAATGCCTGGAGGATAAACAATTTCTTCTGTCCTTCAGGCGAAGCTTATTTTTCTGCATTTGTTTCAAGATGACTCAGTCAGCACATAACAGCGAGCTGTTGCAGGACACTCAGAATTGGTGGGGTAGAAACTCGCCGATATTGCAACAATCACAGGAATGTATGAGTTAGGTGAGATGTAGCCTTGTGTTCACGCTGTTGGTATGAGATAAGACGAGGCCAATTTCATATTTTTACCCTGTCGACAGCGGCTGGCATGTTTTATTCCTGCTGTATCGTTCGGCTATTGCTCATGTGTCAGAAGTGGATTCCGCTTGGCAAGACTCACAAACTTAGACTTTGTTTTATGTTTGCTTTCTTCACAAAACTCTGAATAATAACATTCGGGAAAATACTGATGAAGTTTCTGAAGTTTTCAGTAAACAAACTGATAGCAAAAATGATGAAATCTCCTAAATTACTTATATCTACGGTGCATTGTGCAGAATTATTACAGTAATGCTATGAGGATGATGAAGAGTGAGGTTTTTGTTTGTGTTGAGGATAGACTGGCACTCCCGCAATTACATCATCTGACAGCACCTACTCTTTGGAAATGTTTTGACTATTGACCTCATTGTGTGTGCTCCAAAAAGCCCCACTGCTGTGTGTATAACAATATAATAATAATGCAAAACCAAACAATACCTTCTCAAAGATGTGGCACTACAGCTCTTTGACACAAACCCTCTCAAGGAATCGTGACCATCAAGCATTGTTTTTGCAGTGAATAATGAAATGTGTTTTGTATGTTATTTTGGCTGTGAACAAATACATATTCATTTTGTAAATAACAGTCGCTCTGCAGCATGTTGCTATAGTGCACATATTTATCCCCACAAAGTTTTTTAGAGGTATGTAAAATAAAAATAAGTATGGAAACTATTAAGAGCAAAAATACACAAGTTGTAACAGAATGGAAATAGTCTTACATGGATGTCTTCTCTGTAGTTGACTAAGTACTAAGGATCTGATCAAACAATGTTAAGCATGTTTTTTGAGTAGTTCAAAGGGCCTGAAATGTATTCAATTCAATTCAATTCAGTTTATTTATATAGCGCCAATTCACAACAAAAGTTATCTCATGACACTTTCCAATTTGAGCAAGTCTAGACCAAACTCTTTAATTAAATTGTAAATAGAGAGACCCCAACATTCCCATGTAGCAAATGTACCAGTAAGTTTGAATAGACTAAGCTTTAAATGATATTGAATCCTTAGTTGAATTCATTGCTAATTAATACAATGTATTTAACTTACTTTTGCATGAGACATTTAACAACAGAAACAGACAGAATCATGTTCCACACCTACAAGTAATCTTAACACTCCTGCACAGCAGATGGGTTAAGGATTTGATTTCCATCTATAACTACCTCCAGGCTGACTGTTGCCAATCCACTGTGCATTGTAAATAAAATCTGTTCGAGCGTTTTTGGTGTGGATTCTCCTTCCTGTCACAGAGACGGCGAGATCGCTCCACACACACACCTGTCTGTGAAAACCTGTCACAGAGCTCAGCAGCTACAGTGTTGCCCCTGCTCACTGACAAGAAAAGAAACCATTTCACATTTGATTAAGTATTTATGAGTGCACCTCTTATTTATTTATTTTGATCAATGCGTCCCGTTTCAAGCTGCTGTCGTTTTGTATGTCAGAGATCTTCAAATCGCATCTCTAATAGACAGTATGTGTCTCCAGTCCCAGCTGATTCTCAGAAAGTCACCAGTGTACTCTGTACTCTGAATGTTGAATGCAATCTAGAGCAAAACGTTATCACATTTTCTCCAATGTTTGCATCTCTCCATTGTCGTATTCATCGAGGTTGGAGAAATTACCCTCATTGTGGGTAAATGTGATGGAAATGGTAAATCGCTGAAAAGCTGTTGCGTTCTCCGGCTCTGCCTCAACACGAGGAGCTAAATCTCATCAGAAACTCAGAGTCTTCGGAAGACAAGAGCAATTACACGTATAGGAGAACAGGTAATGGACATGCATGGTGTTTAACTTCCTTTGTGGATGCTGTTGTTTGTTGTTTGCATTTCAAATGAGCAATACAGGCAACACTGGCCGAAGCAGACCCAATCTCGGCCATTCGCTCCTGCAGCGAGATAAGGCTCTGAGTGTTGCGATTGTTCACTTCGATGCCAGTGGGAGCACTCCAGGATTACCAGGTCTGTGTGTCTTCTCTTTTGAGCTGACCCTGTGGGACCCTGGCAAAATGGTTTGTTCCTAAACCCGGACCCCCTCACAGCACTGCTGGTCAGCCTGCGTTACAGACTGACCTCCAAGCAGAATCTCTATAGTACAGTTGGACGTGTGGTAAAGCTGTTGGCAAGAGTAAAGACAGGCCTGAATTACGGCTGAAACAGTGGGGGCCAAATGTATTATTTTCAACACTGGCACTCCAGGATACATAAACACGGAGGCATCTCAGTATTTCTGGCACACATTTTAACCTGCAGAGATACAGTCAGAATTGATCTCTTCCAAAGCTTTAAAAAGGCATGATTTATTTATGATACGACAAACTTGTTTTGAGCAAACTTTCCCAAGCGGAGTTTCGGGTAAGAGGTTCATAACAACTGCACAGTGCAAAGGATTAAAGTGGTATACAATCAAGATTCATTGCCAAGTGCTCATCTAATTCTATGTTATTTTTGGTGAGAGATTGGAACAAAGTGTCTATTTATTAAGAAATATCACAATAGACAGATAGACAGGGAATGATCTCTTCAGCTTCACAGAAAATCACTAAATGAGTTCCTTGAGAGACAAGTGTACTTGTTTGGGGAGTTCAGAACAGAAAATCAGTCCCACAGATGCTCCATCACATTCTCTGAATCCACTCCTCTATAAGTGCCTTTAAAGCTCCAGTGTGTCGGTTTTATAAGTGAATGTGATTGATGATTGTATTTGTTTTGAAATGAACAATCTGAGGGAAAACTGAAAAATTAGTGAAAATATAGTAGTCTTACACTCTGTGGCTTTAAATTTGGAACTGGGGAATTTTATATATTTTAATTAATTGTTAATTATTGGCCATGATTGAACTCTAAATGAATTTTGATTATATTAATGGATCATTCCTTATTTTAATTAACTGTTTATAGGCTTTAACAAACTCAGATTGAATTTGAATAATTAAAGCATGTCTTTCACATATCATTATTTTGGATCTGTAGATTAAGCATTTGGTCTACCATACTTGCTGATAAATTTTCTATTAATTAATACACTAACAGTCAAAAGTTTGGACACACCTTCTCATTTAGTGGTTCTTTATTTTCATGACTAGTTACTCACTGACGGCATCAGAGCTATGAATGAACACACATATGGAATTATGCAGTAAATAAAAAAGTATGAAATGTTTTATATTTTACATTCTTCAAAATAGCCACCCTTTGCTTTGATTAATGCTTTGCACACTCTTGGCGTTCTCGCGATGAGCTTCATGAGGTAGTCACCTGAAATGGTTTTCCAACAGTCTTGAAGGAGTTCCCAGAGATGTTGAACGCTTATTGGTCCGTTTGCCTTCACTCTGCGGTCCATCCCATTCCAAACCATCTCGACTGGGTTTAGGCCAGGTGACTGTGGAGGCCAGGTCATCTGGTGCAGCACTCCATCACTCTCCTTCTTGGTCAAATAGCCCTTCCACAGCCTGGAGGTGTGTTTGGGGTCGTTGTCGTGTTGAAAAATAAATGATGGTCCAACCAAACGCAAACCGGATGGGATGGCATGTCGCTGCAGGATGCTGTGGTAGCCATGCTGGTTCAGTGTGCCTTCAGTTTTGAATAAATCCCCAACAGTGTCACCAGCAAAGCACCCCCACACCATCACGCCTCCTCCTCCATGCTTCACGGTGGGAACCATGCATGTCAAGAGCATCCGTTCACCTGTTCTGCGTTGCAAAGATCTCAAATTTGGACTCATCGGACCAAAGCACAGATTTCCACTGGTCTAATGTCCATTCCTTGTGCTTTTTGGCCCAAACAAATCTCTTCTGCTTGTTGCATTTTGCGGACTGACTGGCCTTCAGTTCTTAAAATAATGATGGACTATCGTTTCTCTTTACTTAGCTGATTGGTTCTTGCCGTAATATGAATTCTAACAGTTGTCGAATAGAGCTGTCAGCTGAATATTATTATTACTTACTTATTACTTACTTATTTATTACAAAATTCCACAATATATCAGTATGTATCCACAATACAGAAGGTAGTAAAAATAAAGAAAAAACACTGAATGAGAAGGTGTGTCCAAACTAGCTTGACTTGTAGTGTAGATCCGATTGGTTAACTGGCTACTCAATACAGCTCTATAGTGTTGTTTGTGTAAAAATGGCAGCAGTCTTCTGGGTACCATGATAAGCTTAATGCATCCAAAAACACAACATCATTTTCTCCTCTGTGTGAGACGCTGTGATTCGTAGCCTGAGGCTCTTTTGCTCCTCTTGCCTCAGCTATGTATGGATTTATGTTGTCTGTTACCTGAAAAATTGCATTCATCAAGCATTCCTGCTGTTTGAATGTCATCTAGCGACAACCAGAAGATTACAGGTTCACCTAAAGGCGAATTTTTACGCTCATTCTGCGTCATACTGAATAAATCGGCCACACGGAGGTTGGAGCTGAACTGACACTTTTGAAGATATTTGCTTTTTGGTTGGCCTATTCTGACTTGACTAGTGTATTCTGAAGCATTTCATGATGGTTGGACTACAGACTGACAAGTAAATTGAGAGTTTTGCTTGTTCGGTCTTTACAACTAGATATAATTGCTGTAGCAGATGCCTCTACTTGCTGCTCGATCTCATGGTTCTTTTTATCATCACTTGTGAATAAGCCCCAGAGATTTTCTTCACTTGAGGCAGCTGCTTCCTCCTTACTACTTCAGGATGATGTTGTCCATTTGGTTTCGCCTGGACAGCGAGCTCCTGTGTGCACCAGAAGGTTGGCCAAGGTTCAGTGCAACAGAGCTCAGACGAAGATCAACTCCTCCAAGTGTGAGACCAGCTCTTGTTTACAATGCCAGCTCAGCATCACTTCAACACATTTATCATATGTTTTTTTCGCATTAATCACTCCACCACACCCAAATTTGTCCTGCCCATCCGGTGGGGGAATCGAACCGGCGACCCTTCGATCACAAGCCGCTTTTCCAACCTTCAGGCCACGGCTGCCCCCAATTATTCATTATTCATGTCACCTTGGTGGATTATGTTTTATATTTGTTTAGTTTATGAAATATCCAAACATAGTGAACACCACCATCTTCATTTTGCTTGTTTTGTTCAGTTACAAATCCAAATATAGCACATACACTACAATAGTGAAAAGAAAGGAAAAGCAGAAATCCACATGTTTGGTATTTTAGCTTGACGAATGACCTCAAGGAGCAGTTAAGTGAAAATTCAGTCATCATCTCCTCACCCCCATGCCGCCAGAAAGTCAGGCGAAGTTTCTTAGTCCTCAAAATGTTTCTGGAGTTTCACAACAAAACAGCCTTGCAGCATTCTGCTAAACAACTGAAGAAGATGGGGACTTTAAAAACCTAAAGTGGAGCTACTTTATGTATTTTTTTTAAGTCCTCAACTTCTAGTGTTGTTTTTAGGAAATTTTGTACTGTGAAGTTCCAAAAAAGTGGACTAAGAAACTACGAAAATTGCAGTTAGTCTACCCTGTAGTTACTTAATTTAAGCGCACTATGCTATTACAAAATAGCACAGGGTGTTTAAAATAAGTCAAAATAAGATACGTGCACTTGTACAAACTACTAGAAATGATACTGGCTTGCCAAAAGAGAGACACTAATCTCAGGTCATTGCATTTCTCTTTTTATTAACTTATTGAGGACTCAATAGCCAAACGGCTCCATATGGACAAAAGATGTAAAAACAACATGAAGAGATGAAAAGGGTAAGAAGCCTAAAATAAGAAATTCTGACTTTGACAAAGAAGTTTTATACTCGTTTGTGTTGTTCAGCTTGCTTTAAAATTCTGGTAATTAGTTTCGTTAAGTTAATCTAAAACATTTAAAGTTACATCACCTTATTAAGATATTAAAGGAAAAAAACAGCTTGAAACAAGAAGAATTTCCCTTCGGGGATAAATAAAGGAATCCTGATTCTGATGTTCGATCATAAAAAAACAAAACAAATCCCGGTAAGAAGAAGACAAAGCTAAGGTACATTGCCTTGATTTAGGAAATTTCATCTTGCTCAGATTTCAGGTTTTGCAGTGTGTAACCTTCCCTCTGTGTGCACTGCTGTGTGTTATGGAGGGACCCACGCTGTAACATCCTGCGGTGATTGCATTTGTGATTTTTGGAGTGCCAGGACTTTTACAGAAAGCCTGGGATTCTGCACAGTGGATATAAATTTCAAACAGCCCCTACAGCCCCTGCGAGCTCGGTTGTTTGGGATGTATCCCCACTCTGAACTATTGTGCCACTAAGGTTGAGGAAATTGCTTTCTAAAATGGATGCGTCTCTATGATGCATTTTAGAACTCTTTTTTTCAGCCTCCAAGGGTGCTATTGGGCCTTTGAGACATAGTGGATAGGTGAATTAAATAAAGCTGGTGTCGTAGCACAGTGTTCATATTAGTTTGTTTGGAACGGCACAGGTCAGCGCTAACCCAGGGTTCTGTCAGGAAAAGCCAATTTGTGGAGAAACATCACTTCATTTAATCAGGTGTGTAATTGTACAGATGTGTATGTGTGTGTGTGTGTGTGTGTGTGTGTGTTCTCTCTCCTCTCTCTGTCTGTTTACCCCCCTCTAACATCCTTACACCCAAGCGAGTGGCTTCAGGAAAACTTTGTTTTGACAACCGTTTCAGTTGCTGTTGTAGATCTGCCCACCAAGCTGAAGAGCCCTTTTGTACAGATGCTGTCCAGGCTCATTGAAATCCTCCCTTTGAACTTCAGTGCGTTTTTTCCCCTCCTTGTGCTGCACATCATGCAAGGCTTTTGTGTGAAAACACAATTCTACAGTCCACTGAATCCCCTTTGGTAACATGTGCTCCTCTGCACATAGTTGATTATTGTCATAATTAATGTGTCTGTTCCACTTTTTCAAATAGTGCAACAGTTCTTCCTTTTCTCTGGTCAAATGTGAAACAAAACAGAGGCGAACAGCAGGAGTGATTTTCAGCAGGAGCATTAATGCAAAACGTGATTTTTTGCAGTTAGCTAAATTGATCATTTATCATTTTCACTCTCAAGCTGTCTAATTAACTGATATCCAGCATAATCAGGCAGCTGTTATCAATATTGCTGTTTGTGATTTCTATACATGACTGTGTAGCTGTGGTCAGACCTACAAAAATATGGCATTTGTAACAAAAAACAAAAGGCGCTGGAGCCATCTGGTCCCGATTTGGATGATATTACACCACATACCAACCAGAGTTTAACTGGTTTGTTGATTAACTTTAATATTCGGTCAGTTTTCTGACAGTTCACTGAATCTTTTTGTCAAAACATTTTCTTCTTTTCTGCTTTTCTCTGTTTTACACTACTGTAATTTGAATCCCTTAAATATCTCTTGTTGTTTAAAGCCATTGTAAGCAAAAGAATCAGGACTGTTTTATCTTTGGAGGAGCCTTCATGTCAGGTTTTTCCTGGATACGTCATACCCCATAAACACAGAAAATCATTCAGTATACTGACGACACAATGTCGAATTACTGTAACAGTTTTCGGCCTTATTGCTCTCTCCAGATTATTTGATTGACGGGCTGGAGTGAACTGTGATGAGCTGACACCTGTCCATAAAACAAATGGATCCCAACTCATATTTGGACTTAAACCTCATAGTGGAAAATGTGAGTGTCACTCAAAAGAACATTAGAGGAAACAGCTACTGAGACTCAAACTTGTTGAGGGAAAATAAATATAGTGACTTTGTATTGCAGGAGAGGAAATGGTGGATATTTTTCCTTTTTTTTTTTTTGACGTCAAATAGAGTTTGGAGTCAGCATCTCGCAGCCATTAGAAAAAGCGCGGCTGCACCTGTCACTTGGCTCAGACAGCCGAATCAAAAGTTGTTTTTTTTTCTCCTATTCTTGCCTGAACTTTAAGGCTGACTCTCACCACTGTAATTTACGAGTGCCCCGACTGGATTGGACAGCTTAATGATTTGCTGTCATTACAACATTGATTGTCATCCGTGATGCAGGAGTGCTTTTACTGAAGAAAGCGGCGACTTTTCTGGATGCTGCAATAGGAAGGTAACATAAGGGCTTCGCCGCTGCTAATGCTGCTCTCTGATGGTCTTACCCAGTCAGACTGCAGCGAGAGGAGGTGAAACATTGCTCATTTACCCAGACATCTGCTCTCTTCCTCGATGTTTTAGTGAGGCATGAGTGGTCAGAGCTGCCCTTTTAGAGATGCTACTTGAGTTACACCTCACACCACCTGTGATTTAAATTAGATCTGAAAGGTTTCAATTGCCTTGGTCTCTCTTTCTGCTGTTGGTCCGATCCTGGTTTTAGCTATTCATGTTGATAAAATAGCACTCTGGTGACGGTGAAATAAAAATATAAAAGTCTGTATGCGATTCAGACACAATGTGTGCATATATTAAGCTTTATTAACTTATATACATGTTGTGTTATTATATTAAAACTCTTGTTTCCAGAGTTCTCGAGCAGAGTTCTTCCCTTACAGAAGTTGCTGTCCACACAACAAATTAGGACTGTTGAAAGATATAGAAAATAGAAGTTGGACATGAATTAACATTGTTTTTTTTTCTTTTGTTTTGTCAGTTAACCTCCATGACCACTGACCAAACTTTACTGTGCAAGGATGTCAACTGTTGTTGAAAGCTCCTGCTCCAAGCTAGCAAATGGACCCTGAGGTAAGATTTTAGTGGTCAAACGACTGTTCAGTCTGTCAGGTATAAACTTTTAATCTCAAGCAATGCAGCAGTTGTCACCCCAGAAGGGTTTTTAGCAATTATAAAGACTCAAAAGCGTGAAAGATTTTTCAAGAAGTTGTCCATTAGCACTTAATTAGATAAATCACATCGATTATCTACAGCAGATACTGTGTGTATCAAGCGCAAGTAAAAGAGCAGTCTGATTAGTGTAGTTTTTACCAGTGGATAATGTTTAGAAAGCTAGTAATATCATTACTATTACCACAGATACTATGACTGTAAAGAAGGCAGGAGATGATGAGCTGAGGGACAGACTGCAGATTCTGACAGGCTCTGCTGCCATAGTAACAGTAATGGACCAAAGACCTTTCCTTTGTGGATAAATACTGGCATAGTCTTCAAAAAAAAGGAATCGGTTTACCCAATATGTGACAATAAGAATCCAATAAATCAACAGAATGTTTGAGAATAGAGCCGGAGCCACGGGGACGCATTCCCACTCACAGCTTTAGGCTGTTCTCACACAATGAACTCTGGGTATTCTTAAGTGTGAGAATGACATGCCTTCATTGGGATATCAAAACAGCCACATGAATCACACTGGAAACTTTGAAATCTCAGCTTTTTTCTTGCTTTGGTGATTTGGGGACTGGGGATAAGAAGGAAATCCAGCATTTCAGTGAAGGTTCTGTAGATTCAGCTCCCAACTCTCTGATTATTTTGAAGACTACAAACACTGACTATCTGAAGCACAAGCTGCAGATATTATTGACCATTATACTGAGAGGGCCTCCGCAAGGACAAATCGCCTCCTCCCTATAGAGCAGCAAATGGAAAGTACTTCAAACTGTTTTCACTTGAACATGGTGGAAGTGCCCTCGTGGGACCCAGAGCTGGAGGACTGAAGGCAGAAGGACTGCATGATTAGGCGGAGGGGGAGGGGGATCTGATAGAAGGTCAGGATCAGCAGTAGGCCTGAGACGAACACAGATGCTATCGGGTTCAGTCTGGAGAACAGTGATAGTCCTCCATGACTGTGATCTACTGTGACAATACTGTCACTCCTTCCTCCAGCAGAAGATGTCCAACAGCTAATCGATGAGGATGTGACCCACGTTTCAAGCCTCTCCGCTCAGGTTTGCAGTCCTCTTACGATGCATGTTGTAACAGTGTTGCCATCATTGTTTACAATTATTGACTCTGGCTTCTGGATTTTTGCTCTGTTGACTGTGGGACAGAAGGGTCACTGGGTCAGAAGTGAACTGCAGATCAGATTTTTGTCAGGACCTGACAGGTTGATCACATCATTTCTTGGGTTGTTTCTTGTCTTTCAATTTGGAAAAAATAGCTATTCTGCTGTGCTTGTTTAATTTCTCCTAACCCGATTCTAAATAAATTTGAGCCGAGAAAGCAGACCACCAAGATGTACAGAAATTATGATGCTGATTAATATTTTTGATTGTGGTTTGGAGGTGTATTTGATTTAGTGGTGGTCCAGTATACTACATCCCAACAGCCTGCATCAGCCTCGAACATGCAGACTACCGTCGACTGGGCTGCAAACCTCCGTTCAGATATGGTGTGTGAGATCACAAAATTTGCATCTAAACTACAAGAGCAGCACTGGCTTTTTGTTATGTTTAATGCTACAACCGCAGGGGTACAACCTTGCTGAAAGGGAAACATCTGTGTTTTAAAGCCTTTTCACTAATTGCTATCATTTGTTTGACGCTCAAGACTCTCAAAAAAAACCCCCCCAAAAAACGGAGCCATTTCCCCCTGAAACTGGACAGCATGCGATACATTCAGAATCTGATTCACACTTTCACTGCTTACAGTTTCCCGTTGAGTGTCTAGATCAATTAAATACGTCTCTGAAAGGCTTCCTAGTCAAACACCTATCAGATTGAAATTGCACTCCTTTGCGTCCTTGTGTTGGCGATATGTGCATGAATAGCAAAAGAGGAGCAGCTCTTATTGTTTGCTGTGTTGGCATTTCTGTATTCACCACATGGAATACTTCCATTTGTGAACTGAAATGTGTGTCAACATATCCCCACTTCCCGTCTTCCCTCAGGCGTTTTTTTTTTTCTCAATGCAAAGCTGGCTTTAGCCCCTGCTGACCTGTGTAGTTCTGCAGGAAGATTCTGTTAGCCCTGGGAGAAACAAACACAAAACTGGTCCGTCTTTCTAACACCGTCTTTAATAGTAATGTGGGCCCTGTGGGTGTGCCTCGTTTCCTCTGAGCTCCTACACAATATCTCAGAAGACCAGCAGCGGTGGATTCACTGAATCGACAGAGAATAATGGAGACCGAAATCCCTCTTAGTCCTGTTAATCCAAAACATTAAAAAAAAATCGAACAATGAAAACTAATTCTCTGAAAAATATACATAGTGTGTGTTGGGAAGCATCATCTAAATTGTGTCAAGATGAAATAGTATTTGCTCTCTTTACTCATTATTCTCTCTGCCTCGGTGCCTGCTAGCAACAGCAGGTGTAACAAAGACAAATGACAAAACATTAGACATGTGAGATGTCAATGTGCACTTCCTAAAAATATTCAGCTTCACTTGCAGGGGGCCCCTATGGCTTCATTAAAATCTGTTTAGTGCACGTGTTCCGAGTCCACATGTTTTTACACAGCTAAAGTATGATGAGGGTGCGGAGTTATCGTCCGTCTCATCGGAGAGGACAGCTACTTGCTTGACTTTGGCCAAGGACGCCCAGAAGCAGGCGAGGGCCAGGTGGGACAGCTGGATTTTAACACTTCTCGACACCCATGTGTAATCGACAGCGACAGGCGGTGAGTGACGGCATCAACTGCGAGTCTGAATACTCAGGTGGACAATGATTCCTCAATCATCTCTGTGGCTGGAACAGATCAGCGTCCTCGCCGCGTGGCAATAATACTTTAGTCACACGAGTTGGAGAGAGTCTTTCCAATGGGGGCCGTGTCAGTTAAAAACCCGTGTTTACTTTGTTTGGGAGATGGCAGGTTATTTGGAAGGCGGGTGACAGCTGCATTGTGATGATAAGGTTTTCATGAAACGGGCGTCCACACAGAATCATTCCCAATAGAGAGCCATCTTTCTTCATATATCAGATGTGAAGGAGGGCAACACCGGTTTCTGATCAAAGTTAGGAGAGATAAATTAAATGTGAAAGAAGTTGGAGAAACACATCAATATGGCACTTGTTCTACTGCTATAAATATAAGGCTGCTATAAATAATATACTGCTATAAATATTCAGGCATCAAGTTATTCTGCATAAAAATTAGATGGAGTGTAGACAAGAGCAGCGCCTACTAAGAAGTAACTGTAAATGGTACTTTTGTTTATGTGTTGTTTACTGTATACTGTATTTGAAAGTATAAAGCCATAAAATTAATATAAGTTGCCTTTGAATAATAATAGATTTACTACTAAAGACTAAATTAAAGAGTGTAGACGTGCTCCATGTGAAAACTGTCATAAGATAACTTTAGTTGTGATTCGACACCATATAAATAAATCGAATTAAACAGAGAAACAATACTTTAGAGATTATCAACCTCTTCATAATCCAAACATTTATTTCTTGAACATTAGTCAGGCTGTTTGGTTTTATCTTGATGGCTGAACTTGAAATGAACCTGATCGCCACAAAAGCACAAAATTAAACAACGCACTTCCACTATTGATCAAAAATGATTAGCATGCATGTAAGTGATGGGCTGGATAAGCACCAGTCCTTGTTTGTATGCAGTATGTGGCATAGAATAAATTTAAGACTGACTGAGTGCAGTCTGAAACAACTGCAAGATCCACAGAAAAGATGGTATGTTAAGAAATTTACTCACAAGATGGTCTGTCGAAGTTTCACTCAGCCGCCTAGTCTGCCTGACAACCTGGAAATGTTAATGCTTCTACACAATAAATGAAAGGCAGGCAGGGTGGGAGAATAAACAGGTCCACACAGAAGTGTAAGAGACGCATCATTTCAGAGGCATTAAGCGAGACGGGATTCAATTTCGTCTTGCCTGCTGGAGCGTGTCCCTCTCGTCTGTCACTTCCGCTATTTACCAGCAGTTTCTGAGCCAAAGGATGCCAGCGTCACGTTTCCCATCGCGGCTCTCTCTCCCTGTTCCTATCACATACTGGACACGGTGACATGGTTAAATCAGCATACCTGACACTGATCATTGTGCTTTTGATGGAGGGCGACTGTCCAGCCTTCCTCACGCTGCTGCTGGCTTCTGTCTGTTGCAGAAGATCAACAAAATGCCAGGCTTGGATGTCCGTATCATGTGAAGCCAGGGGCAAAAAACACGGATAAAATTGCCTTGGTAATTCGAGGAAACCAAATTCTAAGTTCAAAAAGTGAGAGTTTGGGTGATTGGCAGTCCGGCCAGTGTGTTTATCAAAAACCCTGCAATTTTTCTATTTTTTTTTTTTTCCAAAGGAGGACAGGCTGGAATCTAGAAAACTGCCCTGTAACTTAAGTGTAAGCTTATTGGCTCATCCAAACCCACCATTAGGTTAGATAAATAATAATTTTTATTTATCTAACCTAATGGTGGGTTTGTTTTCATACTGGAGCTATTGAATACTGATTCTATATTGCAGCATAGTACAGCTCGTCATTTGAGCCAGTTCCCCTGAAAATGAAGGACAAAAAAAGAAAAGCGCTGTAAAAAATTTCTCAGAAACAAATCAAAATCTCATATGAGCCAAACTCTGTGTTATTGATTTTTCACACAGCCTGTGAGGAGATATTATTGTGAATTGCAATGATTAAATGGGAAGTAAAAGAGGACATAGAAGTAAAAGAGGACATAGATATATATATATATATATATATATATATATATATATATATATTATGTTGAGGCCACAGCAGAAAGATTAAACTTGGAGGGAGGGGCTCCAGGTAAGACCTTTACTGTTCCAACACCTGTTAATCTGACAAGAAGGGACAGTAGTTATAGAATTATAGGTCCTCAGCTGCTGGCGGGTATTTAAAAATTTTATTGGGACACTTCACGTCAACAGCTTCCCCATCCGACCAGTTAACTCACTGGTTAAAATGATCCCAACCTTGGGTTCAACTTTTGACAGAGAATCTTTTCAAAACGATAATTAACCAAACAGTAGCTGTGGTGTAGACATCACTCGAATCATAGGCTTAGTGCCAAACCTCATTACCATTTATCTGATTGAGAATAAAGTTGTCGGTTGTTGTGAGGTGAAGTGGGAACTTTTTAAGTTTTTCTATGTGTCGGACTCTTTCAGTCTAGTGAACGCTGCTTCCTGTTTCCTTCCTGTTCAGATTCATGAAACATCACACAAAACCAGAACGCTTTACTGTTCAGAACATCTCAGCTTGTGGCTGCCATCTCGGCACTCACGAGTAGAACCTGCTGTCTGAGGATGTGTCCGTGGTGCTGGAACGCTCTGTTTATGGCTGTCTTGTCAACCAGAGGACCTCCTGATTTACAACAGCTTTGTCCTGCATGCACAGTTGTTCTTGACAGGTTAAAGTTCAATCAACAGCCTGTCATGTTGTACTTCATCACCGATTGACCTCAGATGCCTTTACTGCTGTATTACTTCCTGCAAGAGATGGAGGCCTCACATACTCTGAGCCTTTTGGGGAAGTGCATGAGTGACTTTAAGGGGAAAGCATAATGAATCTATGGCCTTGGTTTTATGAAGGCAGGGAAAGAGTGCAAATATAAAATCCTTGTCTATTGATTTAACAGACAGAAAATGAAGGATGAACTCAGGACAGATGAGGACGACAGAACTTCAGATAGACACCCTGGTGAAGACGAAATTCTTTTGATTTGCAAACCAACTGTTGCATCAGCTGACTGGGTGGCTGGTATTTGATCTGGATGTGGAGGTCCAGATTTGACCCTCTAAAACAACGCTGGATGTGGCTTGTGAACATTCAGTTCACGGCTCTGGTGGACAACCCAGCAGCCAGCATGTCAATTGCACGCTAGCGCTATCAGAACTTTCCGTCCTGTGACCAGTCCAAACACACGTGTGTATTAATCATGCGGTTTGATCAGCTTCTTGATATGCCACATCTGTCAGGTGGCTGGATTACCTTGGCAAAAGAAAAGTGCTCATGAGACTTGGTGTAAGCATTCAGTCACCATTACAGCACTACTAAATCACAACGTTATATAAAGTGTGATATAATCCCCAAATTTGTTATAGATTACAACATGGTCCATTAAGATAAAAAGTAGCTCATTCCAAAAGCCTTAAGTGCACCCAAATCACTAAATGTGTTTTAACACCACTGAAATGTATTTTGTATTTTTAATCAAAGAACGTTTAATTCCAAACCTCCAAAATTGGAATTTTGCCATCTGTGGCTTTTGTTGTTGGGATTTACAGGGCTCGGAGACAGTGGCAGCCTCTTTACAGCTTGAGCCTTGGGTTACATAGTGCAGCATGATACTTATTATCCAGCTACTGACATATTGTGCTGGTTGAGTTACCTTTTGAGCTTTCACATACAGCATAGAATCTGCTGATTTTAAAAGCCTGTGCAGCAACATTATAGGCAGAAATAATGGCCGTGGTCTTTTCACAGGGCGAGACAAGTGCGAGTAATGTGAAGGTCAGTGGTTTGACCTGCAGGAGTGTCGGCTTAGTGAAAGGAGAAAATGCCCTGGTGTCTGGAGAGCTGACAGAGGCAGCGAGTGGGGAGCATGAAATGGAAGTTCTTCTCATTTGAACTAATTTCAGGAGAGAACGACTGTTCTCAAAGTGCCAGAGATTTCAGCTGACTGCTGATATCACCTGTTAAAAGCCTGCGTCGAACTCTCGACTGCTCTGGCAGCACCCATTTTACAGACGCCACTGCAGTATATTGTTCCCTGCATTTTTTTTTTTGCATGTGCAGTTGTTTTTCTCAGCTTTCTTAAACATTAATTTCAGCTTTAAATTGCTAGTTATAATTTGCCAAAAGATTTTCGCTAACCCTGATGCTATCAGATTCAGATTGGTAAAATAGCGAAACCCATTAAGGCGCTATGACAGACTGCGTGCAAAGCCATCATTAGAAGCTCTTAATAAGATCACTTGTGAGCACAAAGCTTCCTTTTGTCTATCTTTGATCTTGTTATCACTGCAAGTCACTCTGGGTAACTCAGCTACATGCATAAAACAAAAGTTTGAGTGCTTTATCTTCTTTTGTCAAAGTCTGACTCACACTCAGTGCATGTTAATGGATGGTGGCTCAAGTGGACAAGCCCAGTGAAGAAGATGCATATCGTATATGGCCAGATTATGAGCCGTGATATGTTAAATTAAAACTGGAACTAATCAAGTAGGAGTCTTTTTGGTGTTCCATTGAATATTAATTAAGGTAATTAACTGAGGTAAATTGCAATTTAGAATGTAATTGGTAGAGAGATGACATTTGAAGTTCAAACAGGACTGAAATGCAGTCACCCCTAACCATATGCTAATGGAATTTCCCTAATCTTTAGCCTCGCATTTGAATGGATTGGATTTTACTGTCCAATTAGTTTTGACCAAACAACCTCTGGCTCGGCAGTGAGAGTATAACTGAAAGGAGTTGAAAAACAGGGACAAACCGTGAGAGCAAGTGAACCCTACATACTAAGTGTAATGAACATCAGCAGCGAGTGGCAGATGCTGGTTGGGGAGCACTCAGCACAAGGAGTGAATGCACTTGGCTCAGAAACAGGAACTGAAGGTTTTGTGCCTACCCACCAGGGGTAAGCTTTGTACTGTTCCCTGATTGAAGAAAATCATACAGTATGGATCTGTTGTGCTGGCAAATAAAATTTCTCTCCCTTTGCTCCAAACATAAGATCTGGAGCAGGAGAAAAAGGTTGATTGTCTGTTCAGTTGGATATTAAAGCAGTCGCAATGGAATAAAAACTGTTTTTTCTGACTTTTTTCTTCCTGACTAACACGAGTGAGAATCAAACCTTTTGTAGTTTGTTCCTTTTGTAGTTTGTTCCTTTTATGAGCCTGTAAAACATATAAAATAAACCTCAACTGGATTTACCAATACTTACAAAACCTGATAAATCTAACAGAAGAATCTATCGAACAGTCATTATTTACACTGAATACCTCATATTTATAGATGTAATATATTTATATTTAACATAACAGCAAGACTGCAACAAAATAAAAAGGGAAAAATACTTAAAGAATTTGATCTGAAAAGAAGGACAAAAATTCAAAGAAGGCTGTGAAGACAAACACGTTTGAAACGCCACAGATATAAACACACATATGTTCTTTGGAAACCGGTGATGCGTCATGCCGGGCTCATCCGAACTCCTCAATGAGGCTGGTTTGAGCACCGCAGTGCAGCTTTAGCTCGGCATGCACCACTGCTGTACCTGCAGGAACCTCCAAAAGCTTGAACAATGAATCCGTTGGTCACACAGCTCGGTTCTATCACCGCTAATCACATTCACAGGGGTCTCATAGGATCGCATTTAAGTGCCACACACAATAGCCAAATCACAAAGTGTTGTCGCAGTTGATAAGAATCATTGGGTGCCTGCAGCACACAGAGCAGTCAGGGAGGTAGGGAGGGAGGAAGTGAAGTCTGGATGTACTGAAGAGAACTGGACTGAGACACACACTGACAAATAAGACGGAGAGAAATAGACGTCCTGATGAGCTGCAGACAGCCATTAGAATGTATTGATGTTTAATATACGTGTCATGTATTAGAATATACTTTATTATTATCAATTAGGTTCAAGGCAACCTTATTTATCCAGCATATTTCATCTGAGGTGAAACAAGCGACAAAGATATGTATTCACATTCAACTGTTTTTCTAATTTGTAAAATGTAAAAAAATGTCAATCCAATGAACCTGAAGACTTTTATTTAAAAAAATAGAAAACATAAAAAAGTAGAAATTGTATAAAAATCTTGTCATTGAAGTTTCAGCTGACTAACTGATTCATTTAACAATCATTTTAGCACTAATTAACGTGAAACATTGATGTGAATTACCTTTAATTAATGTACTTCTACATTCACACCTTCTGAACAGCCACTGATACTCGTCTTCAGTATGTGAAGACTCCTGTGATAACCTTTAATTAGCTTTATCCTTACATGACATTTGTCAGTGTTAAACTTTGTATTACTGTTCGGTCAAACCACACTGTAATCACTGCAGCCTGTAAGTGAACATAAACCCGCTGTCAGCAGGAGGAAATCCTTCATCGCCTGGTTCTTTAATAACATCACTGACCTTGTGTTAAGTGTTACAACAACAAAGAGAAGCAGGCAGGACCATTTACTGCTAAGTTTAAAATTAACACAGCTCTAGACTCTTAATCTCATGCTTAAGTTATGTTTTCTGCAGCAATGGTCACATGGAGTGTGATTTTCTCTTTACAGCAAACCAACATTTCCACGAAGCTCTGTGAGGTCCTCCATTTTAAATGTGCGTGGACAGGTGAACAGCTGCTGCATGTCTGATGGAGTGACATCACTTCAGGAAGGTGCAACGAGACGGGGCGATTAGTCAAACCTCTAAACAACTTGGGAACCACTGTGGAAATATGGTATTTGTTTTTGTTTCGTGTATTGATGAGAGGCTGTTTGCAGTCATCTCATTGTTCCACACAGATCTGATCTTCTCCTTCTGCTATTACTTATCTCTTCAGTGGACGTTTGAATCACAAACTTCACATACATCATTTATTTATTCACTTTATTTGCATTTTGCTTTTACCAATGCACTAACTTTTTTGCCAGACATTTGCCAGTCATTTTTTTTCTTGGTTTCTGCATTTCCCCCTCAAAAAATGTGCACAAAAGCTTTGGTTAAGTATTTTTCAATCACCTAAAATCGGTTATTTAATATTGTCAGTGTTGATATTAACCTGGTACACTGTAAACCTAAAGGAAATTTCTTTCTGACAGCCCACAGTAAACTGGTAAGACTCCAAACTAAAGTCAAGGACAGCTGCCCTGACTGTGTTTAGAAATGGATCTTTTGCAACACTCAGTTTACCACATGCATCTGAGCAAACGTTCAGTCTGCAAGTCCACACTCATCTGTGATGCCTCAGTCCTTACACAGATCCTATGCAACAGTAACAGTCTGAAATAGAGCCATTATTCTCTTACATGCTCCACTCCAGAAACAAAGACCCAGAAGTAACATTATGTAGATCAGGTAGAGAAATACATGCGTCTGCATTTAAGTTTGTCAGAGACTGAAGCAGCTTTGCTATGGAAGAAGGTGAAGCAGGTGGCAAGCGATGACGATCAAGTCCTTATGGATGTCCTTTGCATTAAGTTTAACACTGAACGTGTGAGGTGGCTCCACAGTGTGAACATCACTCTGCAGTCCTTGACTATCCATTCTACCCGTGTATTGTTACATGACAGAAAGATCCATGTAATGTATTGTCTAATCTTTCACCGGAAATCTGTTGGTAGGTCCTGAAGCGGCGGAGGCTCACCAACAGCAAGGACAGGGCACACAAAAAGGTTCACATCTATTCTCTTTCATGCTCATCAGATCCAGCAGGCAGTCAAAGCTGTACTTGAGAGGCCAGTGTATAGTTTAGCCCATTAATCAGAAAGTCTCTGAGGTTGAATTGCTATTTAAAACATCCTTGAATGTTGTTTATGCCCCTGGTCCTTCAAAGTCCTTTGACTCAAAGAAAAAACTGACCAAAAAAAAAAAACAAAACAGATTGCTTCTTACACTTCATTTTGATGTTTGTTTTATCCAGCTATTGTGTGTGTGTACATAAATGTACTTCAGAGATTTTCAAAGCGTCTGGGATTCAGAAGCTTAACATCTAACATTAGTCCCAATGCACAGTTCCCAAAAGCAAGTCCACTCCTGAGATTACGCAGCGAAAACACACAGTATTTCTTCAACTTTAATACAGAGAAAATTAACAAACTCAGCCTTGGGGAATAAAGTACCAAAAAACTGAAATAATTTTTAAACATTTAGTCTATTAGTCAATTATTACATCATTTATCAAGCAAAAATCCCTGGATTTCCGATTTCCATGGTCTCAAATTTCTGGTTGATATCCATTTAATTGCACGTATTTGGGTTTTTAAGGGTTTGTTGGACAAAAACAAATTGTTTGAACAAAGTTTGAGCTCTCATAAATTGTAATGATCATGTTTCAGTATTTTCAGTTCCCAACAGTGGTTTCCAGACTTTTGTTCTGTGTTCACTGCGAAGACATTTGTTTTCATGGCAGCCCCACATGCCCACTCCCACCCCCGACCCACATGAAAAACACACACATGGAACCTTGGTGTCATGAGAATAAAAGAAGTCATCACGCAGGTCATTTAAATAAGGCGTCTGCTTGGCTGAAGATGAGGTTTCGTGGCGTGGAACAGCCAGCTTCCACTAAGCCACAAGCCAAGAAGCTTTCACTGCACAGCCTGATTTTAGTTATTTTGGCCACCTCGTGTTTGGTCCTCTCACATTGTGCTGAGTGCTGAGATGTATCAGCATTCCTTCGAGCTGTATTTTTAGTGAAACATCTTTTCATTGCTTGCTCCCACAGTGGTGTTATTTCTGAATGCATGTACAGCAGTGGTTCATAAGACACACTCCCACAGTGCATCACATGAACTCAAGCACCCCATCATCAGCACCTCCATTTGTGCTCCAAAAGTGTCCATTTGAATTCATTTCAAACTGGATATAACCATATAAAGTATACGTATTTAACAATATGAAAATGAGGCTCATACATGGTCAAGATTGCATTCCAACAAACACACACACACTGGCAAAAACTTCAGACTTTCAAACTGTTTATCCATTACTTTTAGTGCTCTGTTTCCACAGGTTTTTCTTTTAGCTAATTATTTCAGTTTTTTATTATTTATACTTTTAACTAAATATTTTATCTCCTCTGCTCACTTGCTTACTAGTTCTCACACACTCTTAATTGCAGTATTTCAATTCCGGCTACAGCAGAGGTGCCCTCTGGGGGACAGGTATTCCTGGTAGGCAACCAGTGAGCTAGAAAACTTGTATTGTTTTACTGTAAGAAGAGACAAATCTGAGCTGTCATGTCACCAGTCACACCTGCAACATATAACTTCAAACTTAGCAGGATCTGTGTCATGCTATTTTTATTGTTCAGCGCTCATTTCCTCCCCTTTGATGTGTTTTAAAAGAGAAATTGCAGTTGATGTAAATATTTTATTTGCTTACAGTAAAATCAGTGAAAATGAACACATTTTTTGACCCAAGCGAACATCATCCCAGGGTGCAACAGTGACCACTTTGGGAACAACTGGGCAATTATAATTGATGCATTAATCAATAATGATGATAATCATTAGTTGTACCCATAAGCACATTTTTAGTGCTCAAAATGACTGTTAGGAACAAGCAAAGAAACATTAAAGTGAGTACAGTCGGGATGGTTCACAAAGAGCTTTATAGCAAAATAAGGCTTTAGGATCCTCTGTGCTGTGGTATAGCCTGTCTCGGAGATGAATGATGGGGATTATTCATGGTCCCTTGGAGACGGTCTGAACTGATGACTATTAAGGTGGGACTCATTGACCTCCTCTTGACTGGCAGTGACACCAGAGACCGCCTTGTGTGGGCCAAGGGTCAAATTGGATCAGTGTGAGGTCAGTGCTGACACGGAGTCCTGGACAGGTTCTCTGAGTAATTAGGTGAGGGAGGAAGCCTGCTGCCTTAGACCGTTAGCCTCCATCGCTGAATGCCACCGGATTTCACTATCAGTCTGCCTTACAGGGGCAATAAGGGAGGTTTTTATTGCTCCGTGGCACAAAATGGCCATAATATATCTGGAGGGAGTTGATAGAGTTGTTGATAAATACCAGCGCCTCCACGATTACTTCACAAGGTGCTGACCTTTGTGGCGTTGACTCTCTGGACCAGTCTGTTTGGCAAGAAAAATGTCTTGCCCATGGGCATTTCATGATTCTGCCTGGTCCCCACCTGCCCCCAGGACCACAACACCAATCCCAGCTGTTCACGTCTCTGACTCCCTCTCAAGACGGTGCTGCTCCCCGATTCAGCAAGTTCAATAATAGCTCCATGTGAATGTGTTATAATATGTGATATATCAATACAGAAAGCAAGCTACTTGTATTAGCTTGAGTTGATTAATAATCAGGTTAAGTGTCAGAGCAGTAGCTGATGGGCCTGTAGGAAACAGCAGCATTAGGGCATTTGAGTTGATGAGTTCACAGAGCACCTTGATGCAAGGACCCTCACTTGCAGTGTAAGCTGTAACATAAAACCCAAGTGCTAAGCTTGCTGCTTTTTTTGTCAGCACACGACTTCAGCGTCAGGGTTACCTCTGTGGTGTGCCGACAAAGAGAGAACACAGATTTATCTTTTAGGCTGGTAGAGCTCCTCACACCCAACACCTTATTATTATTATTATTATTATTACAGCGTTTAGCGTGGCGATGTTACCCTGATATTTAGACTTAGACGCTTATCTTGGATCCGCACTGCAACTGGATTAGCTCTGGCTACGTTCACACTGTGGTCGGAAGTGATCCAGTTTAGATTTTTTTCTCAAATGTGTTTTTTTTTTTTTTTGCCCTGACTGTTCACATTCGTCTTTATTCACCGATCAGCCACAACATTAATACCACCTGCTTGATATTTTTTAAGTCCCCTCTGTGCTGTCCAAACAGCTCTCAGGGGGCATCTAAACGTAGGATCCTTTGGGTCCTGTGCATTGAGTAACAGTAGGGAGACTCCACCTGGTGGGAAGGTGGAAACAGGTGATTAATGTTACTCACTTCATCTGTCTGCGGTGTTAATGTTGTGGCTAGTCGGTGCGTGTAACCTGCATCTGACATCAGTGTGAACAGATCCATATCATGACTCCACATTTACTACAGACGTGCTGCTTGTTCAGCTGTACTTTGCTGTTGGTGCTAATTAGCAGATGCTAGCGGGCTCCCAAGTTATTACAGAAGAAAAGGAGGCCAGAAACTTGTCTAGGTGGAGGTCATTGTGTAATGTATCTTTACTTTCAGTAGAAAACAGCAGTCCTGCTTAGATTATAAGCTTCGTTTAAAGTGCGGTGACAAGTAAATACTTGCTACTTGCTAAATCATGTTACTGGATCTTCAGTCGGTGCTTTCTGTGTTTAAATCTATTTCACACGTGACATCATTTTCAGTATAGCTTTCTTGCTTGTTTTGTATATGAACCCCTAAACTGTGCAGCATTAACCTTTAAATGATGAAACATTCAGGGTGAAAGTTGTCCTGACGAGGGACTGATGGAGTCATTAGCATGCAGAGACCTCAGAGCAGATAATAATCTGCTTTGGGTTGTGCGTGTCGGCCGTGCAAGTGGAGGCTGAGAATCCTGATGTTCAACATTCTGCTGAGCCTTTATAGGATGCTCTGATATGCTTTAAGCAGCTAATCCGAAATTTTACAACCTCAGCAATGCCAAGAGTGCAAGTCTGTCCTACGATGCCCCAGACCAGATACTCGTGAAATCATCGGACGTGTCTGATGCCTGCTTCACCTGTGTGGGCTGACCGGGGGGAAAGTAAGCAGCTTTTACTCAAGTAATGTTTTAATTATGTCTACTAGAGGGGAATTTTACATTTTATTGTAAAGTTTATTATTTTTAGTTCCACAGATCAAAGCCAGAATATAGTTTTCCCTACTTTTTAAGTTTTGGGAAAAGATGTAATTAGTAAAGTGGTTTTAGATGAAAAAGAAAATTAAGTGAAAAGTTCAGAGAGACTGAGTGTATTTTGCACTTTGAGTCAGCCATCTTGGCACAGTTAGGTCAACCGAAGGTCTTAAAGTAATTCAGATGAACTTCCCTTCTGCTTTCATATAAACACCAAGAGCTTACTAAGAATGCATTTCAGTTCTCCATTTATAAATGTGCCTTTCTACTGCACGGAGAGAAATCTGCTGACATTCTGAATGTTCTCCTTTTCCCTTTCAGAAAGGTGTTTTTTCCCCACTGAAATCCTGTGGAAGGGCGATTCATCTTTTCACCAGCCATATCAGTGTCCCTGAGCCTGACAGACAATCTCTGTCTTGCTCAGGGACACTCCAGCAGAACAAGACATTTGCTTTCGTAGCTGACTTGAGCTCTTTCAGAGGTCTGGCTCCAGGAGGGGCCGTGTGGACCTTTATCTTTATCGTAATGTGTCAAAGGACAAGACACGTGAAAACACTGAGGCTGTGTGAAAGGTGTTGTTTGTAGTGATGAACCAGCAGACAATTAGTTCATGTAGTTTAAATGAAAAAAAAGGAAAGAAATCCACTGTGTTGACATTCAGGAAATTACATCCATATGCTCAGCAAAACTGATGGAGCTGCTCATGTTGTAGCTCCGAGTTATTAATTCCTGACTTAACATACAGGCTGCATTCGCACTACTGTAAATCAGATCTCGGTCTGAGTAGCCTTTCTTTTATTACCTGAGGATGGGAATGAATCTCCGTGGAGCCATCCTATTTAAGTCAGGGGATTCACATGCTAATGGCTGTGTTGAGAGCAAAGGCAAAGCTGTAAATGGAAACCAGGAGAAGAGAGACTTCTGAACTTCCGAGCATGAACCGAGGAGGGTGTGAAAATGTATGCTGCAGCTTAACACCCACATAATCATAGTTTCTTTCCAGGTGTACAGCAACTCCAGGAGATGAATTGGATAGAAGACAGTCCAGTAATTAGTGGCAGGCAGACACACTGCAGGCTTTGCTGTTATATCCTATTTGCTGAGAGAATAATTATAAATTTCCCTTATCAGTCTGTGTGGACTCGAAAGTCTTCATTGGGTTTGATAACTTCATCCACTGAAAACAACGTCAAGTCTATTCATCTAGAATTGTATTTCCTCAGGGACTGTCAGTGAATAATCACCACGACCACCATGTGGTACTGTAAACCTTTAGGAAGTTTTTTGATAAAACTGTCCTTTTATAGGACACATGTTGAAGCTGTTTCTAAAAACATATGGACTGATTGATGCACTGTACAAATACTCGCAACACACTGTATTTAATGAGAAATATAAGAAAGTAGAAGGACATTAAATTAATGAATAAAAAAAGCTGATTTGTTTCTGTAACTGCAAAGTTGCTGTGCAGATGATATCAAAGATGAGGAGATTTGCTTGCGTTTCTTAATTCTCTTAGCCCCTTTATGCATACTGTCAAGATGTTTGACAACCAGGGGGCAGAAAAGCCAAAACTATAGACATAATTCAGTGCAAATTTTGAAACTCAAAGCCACTTTCCAGAGGTTGAAATGAAAATCAATAAATCAAAGACGTGAAAACTTCATTCTGTGAGGTTGTTGGCTACTCCACAGCTTTCTTATTTGTATACTTTTTCTACTTGACAAATGCAGCCTTGAAAACATTTCTGCAATGATTTCATGCCAATCATATTTCATTAATAATCATCAGGACAACTGAAGAATTTTATTTTTTATTGATGTCGAGGAATGGCTGAATATCAGTGATACTGTAGAGCTTTAACGGCTGCCTTGCCCTTCGAAATGTCTAAAGTCTGCAGTATACGAGAACACATTATGCGTCTTTTACTAAGTTGAATGCGGACATCTTTTTATTCCATCACTTCGACCCAGAGTCAGCCGACTGGTAAATATGGCACTTAAATTCATTAGACATTGGCTCATAAAGAGAGTAATTATTTGGAGTCCTGTGCCTCCATCCGGTAAGCGTAAGAGCCAATTAGGGTGAACAACTGAATGTTAACTGGCTCATTAGATGGTGGGAAACAAAGCAAATGTCACATTTCCATAGGAGTGCTGCCACTCTGAATAGTGGAGAGTTAGCAGGCCAGCAGAGAGTCGCTGAGGCAGTCCATACAGACACCTGAATGACTTGTGTTCAACATCAACACTGTTCAGCCAGCACTTCAGCTGTTCTTAAATTGAAAGCAAAGGCAACAACAAGCACTCGTTTCCTATTCCTAAAGCATAACTCTTACATACAATAAAGATAACGAAATCTACACCTTTAGCAACAAAGAATGAGTTTGTGGACAACAATGTGAACCTCTGACCCATAAAGAAGATGACAGCACTCAACTTAGAATTCAGCACGAAGCAGTTTATCATTAGATGTTGCTCTGACGAGAGTGACAAAATCTAAAATTAATTAGAATGAGGAAATGAAGGAGTCTGTTGTCCCTTTTGAAGAGGCCAATCTATATATTTATATAACAAGATGATTTCAGCCGCTGGGGAAAATCATACTGCTGAAGTGACAAGCCTCAGTGATAATCTGAGCGCAGTTCAACAGCGAGGTCTCATCGATCCGCCTTTGTTCTTGCATATGAAGTTTGAGTTTCTTGTTTTGCAATCATTTTGACTGTCACTGTGTCCTTTGTGTTGTTACAGACAGCCTGCTGGTTACAAGATGCACGACTCCATGCACACAAAAGGACAAACAGGTAGTTTGCATCAGTAGGCTGCAGCATATTCAGTAGCTCTCAAATATATTTTTCTACTGACATTCATCCAATCAATAATAAAAAGTGGAAAAAAAGAACGCCAGAGTGGGAGGCCAACCTCCCATCACCTTCGAATCAGGATGTTCACACATACACAGAATTGTATGCATTCATATACAGTAATTTCTAAAAACCTCAAACAACAAAGTTGGATTTTTTTGAATTATTGAAATGTTATCCTGATTATTAAAATTGTTGCTGCTGTGTTTTTGTGGCAAACTAACTAGTAAATCAAATACTGCAGCAGCATTTGAAACTGACATGGACGTCGTCCACCTGCCAAAAAAATACATTTGAAGAACTCAGCAGCAATGTCTCTTTCCGGAAATCATGACGCGGTTTCTCAAGATAATCCACAGAGACTGTTGCAAGCAGCTTCACGTAGGAACTATTTTCTTTGCTGCACAGGAGGAAGTATGAGTATGTATGAGGGCCTGTCATCCATGAGTAGATACACATTACCTTCCGGGCAGTAATACATTGTAGTTTGGCAGAAAGAAAATAGTTCCTACGTGAAGCTGCTCACAACAAAGGATTATTAATCTGTGCATTAATAGTAGCTGACACTGACTCATGCTGGCCGAACAGGCTGTGGATTTGCACAATGCATTTAAGCAGCCTTGCGTAGACCTTTACAGGGAAAAAGAGAGAGAAGACCCACCACCTTCCAATCAGGTCGGGTCATTTTATAACATTTTTAATTTCATGGGTTAAGAGAACAAGAGCAACAACACTGTAGAAACTCGTTTTGTCTGGATGGAGTCTGGTGGCTTGTGATAGATTTTTATATGTAGGGAAGGGTGGCTACAGCGCAAGAAATGACCCAATGTCACACACAGTCACACACACACACACACACACAGCCACACACACAGCCACACAAGGGGAATTATGATACAGGGCCTGACAGATGTAACAAGCAGACTTTTGGGGTGGTGATAAAACACAGGGAAAAGGAACAGTCACTTTAGACAACAGAGGAACTGCATTTCCTTTCAGAGAGGCAAAGGAAGTGATACTCCAGTATCTGAACCAGAGTGCTGGCTGCAGCTACAGCTCTGATATGACAGCAGTAGCCAGCAACACAGGAAATCTTCCAAAAGGGTAAAAAACGAAAAGAAAAAGAGCAATAAAGCAGAATGAAAAAGAAAAGATAGTGAAATGCAACAACAAGGCCAAATTATCTTCATTAAAACTCGTGCACCTCGACTTTGATTTTCCTCGTCACAAATAGTACAAGACTGGAGAGCGTGTGAGGTAAGCGCAGAAGAAATATTATTCAATTTTTATTCTCATCCATCAGCGTATATCCCCATGACTCTACTGAAAGTGTTTTCCTATTGGCAAATGTGGCAACGCTTCGGTAATAAATCATGAGCAAAAGCTGAGGCCCCCAACACAGCTGACATGATTCTCAACAATTGGATTTCTCTCGCTGTGCATATGTTATCATGGCACCAGCACCATGGAGGAAAAGCAGCTCAGCTTACCATTACGGTCCTGTCCAGTGCCGATGCAACAGAGTTGTTTTTTCTACCAAATATAAACTCATTTCTATTTTTTTTCCCCTATTTTTCTTATTTTATCATCATGAGGTCTCTATGAATTCAGGTTTAAAGAGGCAGTTGTAGTAAGTGTTTGATGCATTGTTTAAACAATGTTTTCACCACAATGAAATTTGTGGTTTATTCAAAGATATTTCTTTCCGCACTCAAAATGCAGAGCTGTGCAAATTAAACCATGTAACTACAGCAGGCACACGTTGCATATATTCAAGACTTACTGTATACTCACTTCACAATACAGTAGTAAAACTCTAAGCATAACAATTGGACATATGAGCAGGGTTAAACACTCGCAGCTGTGCCCCCTGCCTGAGCTATTTCCATCTCTGTCCAGCAAATAGTGAGAAGTACTCGGAAAGAGGAGGCAGAAGAAAAAAAAATGCAGATTAGTCACCAGAAATTGGATTTGCGCTTGCCAGGAAAGCATCCTGAAAACACAAGATGAGCTTCAAACAGCCGGATACGAGCAGAGAGTGAGAGGGGAAAAGAAGGGAGTGGGAGTGGAGGTGGGTGTGAACAACAGCTACTGTAAGGGTTTTGAAGAGACGGCAAATGATCCACGGGGTGCAATGGAGAACGAAGGCCTCGTCACGTCAAATTCACAAACATAACAGCTCGTATAAGTGTGGGCTGCCTATAATTTTTGCTTTTTCTTAATTTTGTTCCATTGGTTTGTTTATACTCTATGATTGGAGGATGATGGCCATGAACTCTTTATCTAGATGAACACAGCGACAGCTTTTTCCCCTGGTTTGTAGGGAGATTTCCTCTGATGAAAACCCAGAAATCCTTAAATGTGATTCCCTTTTCGCTGTCATTTTATTTTAACATTTTAACATCTTGGCAACATTTGAGATGGCCAACAAGGAAGCCTGTGAAGTTTGAGTGTTTCTGTCAGTAAAGTAGTTGTGTGCTCCAGCAGATGGAGAGCAAAAGAGCATCAGAGCATGACAATATAATGAGTCTACTAATCATAGCATCCAGCCAAGCAGACAGTAAAGCCATTATCAACAGTTATAACAGTGGCTCCGGCAAGCAGAGACAAAAACTGTCACGTGGACGATCCTCATGTAGGATTTCAACAGGATCAGGGGGACAGCAGCTACCGAATGACAACTAATTTTTGAACCAGTTTAATAGCACAGTGTAAGAGTCAAGATTCATGAATAAAATAGATGTGACTGATGATGTTTGTGCTGTCAAACGTCTCAGAACTTTTAAAGTCTTGTTAAGATCTCACTGGAATATCTGGTGTGGTTTTTCAGCTGTGAGTCTCAAAATATGATCAGTCTCTGCTTGAGTATTTTGTACTTTTCTATTGCTGAGTTTACAAGGCGTGGTACATCACTGATGTGTTGTAGTACACATAATGTACAGCATTTCATGTTTGTAGTAACATCTGAGCTTTCATTTCATCAAATCTGAATCCTTTCTGAAGGAATTTATTTTAAGTTTCCAACAAGTTTAATTTTACAATTAGGAACACGAATCCGTTATGAATAATATGATATTTAAGAGCTAAAACACAAGGTTTCCCAGAGAAGGTACACGTGTTCTGTTTAGTTAAATAACCACCTTTATGTCTTCCTTCTTTGCTTTTTGCTTTAGAGAGCAGATAAAAGGTTTCCTAAATCCAACACAAACAAAACCTTTTCGGCACGTTTATAGAAGGAATACATGACTTGTCATTTCATTTCAGGCAGTATTTCATATTAGCAACGCGTTATGACTAACATGTAATGTTAAATGTGCTGCTCACGGCGACAGCAGCCGAGTGCAGTTTCCCTCAGTGTCATTCAGCTCATTGTTTTGATTGTACAGCAGCAACTTCACTGTTGTGTTTGACTCCCTCTGCCCTCATAGCTTTGTTTTCAGCTGTAGTGGTCAGCTGTTTTCAGTAAAAAAAAATAAATAAATAAAATAATTAAAATAGAGCAGTAAAATTCCTGCTGTACACCACCTGCTCAGCACCAAAGAACAAGACAAAGTTGGTCACTGGCAGGTGGACACGGTGTGACAGGTACTTCCTTCAGGGGAAGGTGGAGACTGAAAGGCAGTAAGTAATGATGGACTTCATCACATTTTTTTTCTTGCACTGTTAAATAATTTTCAATTATTGCCTAAACTCAACTAAGTTTGCCTAAATAAAATACAGTCCTGATCAGTTCTGATGAAAAATCTTAACTTTTCGTACATACTTTGATTGATACCAAACACATGCAGTACCCAGACGTGCAGCAGGCAGCGACATATAAAATATTCTGATTCAACAAAATACAGACCACACGAGCTCTGAACATTTGAACATATACCTTCACTATCAGCGCGATGCAGCTGCTGCACTTTTATTCTTGTGTTACATAACAGAAGAATAAAAGCTTTGTGTGTGAAGTTCCTTTGTAGACACGAAAGGCGTTTTGTGCCCTGCGATCTGCTCCTCTGCTTCCTCTCTGTCTTGTTATAGACATTCATTTCTTAATGTTCACACACTTTTTCTTTTCATTATGTGGCTGATGAGACACGTCACGTTTGCCTGTGAGGTCTAATGATGACAACTGAGCCTGACATTGTTTAAATTTTGCCTTAGAGATGTCAAATATTTGAGGTCACATAACAAAAGTGATGACGAGCTGTCTGACGGGCTCATTTCTGGCTTCTGCTGTGACACTGAAATAATTAACAAGTCTCAAATGTGTTTTAATAAAACAAACATTTCTACTAGAAAAAGTGACAGGGCAATTTTGGAATTTGCTAGAGAGCAGTTATGACAGGATTTTAGTAATTTATCTTTTACTTTGGATTTTAACTGAAACCAATAATTATTTTATTCATCTGTTACTAGTTTTGAAATAAAAGTCAGGAATGTCATAAATTCTCAAATTTAAAAACTGGAATTAGTGCGTTTGCTTAAGCAGACATTTCAGTTCCAGTTTGGACTGATATTTAACTGAATATTGGATCAACATTTAAGCTATTTTGCACACTAAACAGTATAGTTTCTTAAGAGCTCAATTTTCCATCAGACATATTAAAAGTTTTTTTTAAACCTTTTATTAACACAAATATAAAAAGATATAAGAAATTATGTTTTAATACAGCCAGAACATAAAACACAACATATTTTCTGTATCCATGCAGACAGCTTTTAACTTCAGTATTTGAAAGAAAGGTTTTTATAAAGACCTTCTTCACTCAAGCATTTCAAATCAGCATTTTCCATTTCGATGGTTAATTAAGATATTTGTATGACAGCAATGCCAGGAGCTTCAATGCAGGATTTCAGCACCAAGGACAGCTCTTTAAGTACTGCGTCGGCACACCTCGACAAGGGACATGCAGTAGATTTAGGAGTACAAATATACGTGTGATTACCTCAACACTGCCTCTGGGAAATGATTTATGTCAGGAGATTTGTGTGATTAACGTTCACATTTCCACTCTATTCAGCCGTGATATAATCACCTTGAAAATCAGCTTTGCACTTTGTGAAGCTGGAGTTTTGGCACAGCATATAGGACCCACTTAATTTTTAATTTCCTCTCCAGGTTCATTGCTCATTTCCCATGATGGCTGTCAGAGCTCATACAGTTCGTTTTGACCCTCAGCTGTCAATGTAGTGCGTAACTACACTTCTTGTTACACAACCCCAGAAACCGTGGCCTAAAACATGGATAAGAATTTTGATATATTTCCAATCTTTCTTCTACTGCAGCTTTGATTTTTCCACAGGGGTTGTATTCTCCACTAAATCTTATTCACAGACCTCACGCAAACTCTGCTTGATGCAAAACTGCAGACTGAAGTCCAAGCAACTCGAAATTTAACTTGTTGCTGTGGTAGAAGTCATGCAGAATTGAAAAATAAAATGTTAAAGATATAAAGATATTTTTTTTTATTTAACTTAGTTGTCTTGTGTAAATGACAAAGATGCATTCAGTTTAATATAAAAGTGTGATTAAGATCTCCTGTGTGGAGCACCTGTGTAATAAAAGTCATGAGCGAGCGAGACCGACAAGGCAACAGCCATCGGATGTCCATGCAATTTGCCATTTTGCTGCTGTACATTAGCAACAGATCTTACAGCTTTGGGGATTAGTCGCCGGTGAAATTAAACTTGAAGGTATTATGCTCCACAATCCACTGTGTCAGACATATTCACAAGTGTTGACAAGAGGCATTTACTGTCTGTATGGGTGAGACATCTATTCCAGTACAGCTTATTCTTCCCTGCTCTAATGGAGGCATTGACTAAGTTAAATATATATGTTTTGTTCTGAAGGTTGTGCCACAACCATTGTAATTAGCTAGACAATGGCAGTTATTTTTGGAGGGCCTGCTAGCATTTTATTCCTGTTTTCTTTCACGCCTGCTGTTATTTGCTGGTACGCAGACTCCATTCTGAACTTCAATTAGTGCAGAATTAAAGAGAAAGGTCAAAAATCCAGCACCTGGCGGTTAGATGTTGCAGCGTTAAAGCTTATCTCGCTGTTTGGAGGTTGGCACTATCAGCTGTGCCATCTGTAAATGAGCGATCCTTTTTTTAAGTGATGCTGAGAATGAAATGACTTGGATCCCCTCTCAAATCTGCAGAAAGCTATTTGATCAGAGGGATGATAAGTGAGATATCATCTGTTCTGTTGCAGATTAACCTTCTTCATTCAGAGGAGACTACTTTCCAGTACATTCTGTAATCCACTTCAGATGCATTACAAAGCTATATTCTCTTTCATCTCTTGGATGCCCTATAGGCCAAGAAATTCTGCACATGGAGAACCTTTAGTGGAACTGAAATCAAAGCTAAAATAAAAAACAAGAGGACTGTGCTGCTTTTTCCCACGACACATCTCTGAGGACAGAAGAGAACGATGGCAGCGCGTTTGTACCACCGACATTTCTATGAAGTTTACAGCGTCTTACAAACAACAAAACATTGTCGCAAGAGTACTTCTGGCGTAGTGAGACACTGAATTATATAATTCTACAAGGCTCAATACACACAGATATTGTATCATTAGCAATGTAGGAGAGAAATGTAACTGATAATCCATTCACAAGATGACTTTAAGGAAATTATTTGAAACTTCTTTTTTATTTCTTTTTTCTTTAGAAGATACAAGAAAATGACTGAAATATGTCCTAATTTTTGAACCAGTTTAATAGCACAGTGTAAGAGTCAAGATTCATGAATAAAATAGATGTGACTGATGATGTTTGTGCTGTCAAACGTCTCAGAACTTTTAAAGTCTTGTTAAGATCTCACTGGAATATCTGGTGTGGTTTTTCAGCTGTGAGTCTCAAAATACGATCAGTCTCTGCTTGAGTATTTTGTACTTTTCTATTGCTGAGTTTAGAAGGCGTGGTACATCAGTGATCGTTAGACTATGTAAGGCAAATTATTTGTATGATGTTTGCTGTTTTGTTGTCATTGTTCCATTTGTTTTCTATTGATTTGCCTCAGTGTGGCTCCACCTCAGTAGCGTGAGACGGGCCTTTGAATTCGCTGTCTAACCAGGATGTATCAACCACACATTTCAAAGCACCAGAGGATCCACCGTTCATCTCCTTTTATCACTGAGCTACCTTAGAGCATGGACCTACACTTACGTGGTCAAGTAAAGTCTGGAAACACCAGCAAGCTTTGTGCCAATTGTTCTTTGCTGGAGTCAATGGCGAGCGGCCTCAGATGTTCAAGACACCAGCTTCTGCTGCTCTGGCTGGTGGTACCAGGCTGAGACTTGTGAAAAATTAACAGCAGTTCACTGAGTCAGTCCACTGCTGCTCAGTCAGTCCAAAGCTCCAGGCCTTGGAACAAATATGATGAGGAGGATGATTTACTATAAATGAGAAGACCACAAGGACAAGTCACCAAAACAGCACTAACCACTCAGTGACTTGCCTGGCCTTTTCAGCCACCAATCACATGGATTCCCCTCTTCCCCAAGCCTTGCCACCCAAAATCCAGAAACCAAGTGAAAGACCTTCCCTGTAGTCTTGCCATCCAACTGCACCTCCATGCCACTAATCTTCCTCTGTGACAAACAGGAGTGGAATATCCCACTGGTGGCCAAACCGCTTGCAGTTTTGTCTGAAGTGAGTATTTGGTCGGCCTTTGTCTGCTTCTCATTGATCTGGAGGTCAGCCTTGCTCCTGTTCCAAAGAGAAAGGATGAAGGCTGGCATGTTTATTGTTACATCAGTGCCACTAAGGTGGTTGCACTGGCCAACATCCTGGCCTTCCTGGTGGCTTTGCTGGACCACCTCACAGAGGAGATGGTGGAGGTCCAGATCACAGTGGCTGCCTTTCTCCAGATGCTTCAGCCATGAGCTTTTAACAGTGGTCACAACATATGTGCTGCTCAGATGGGTCTCTGTCACCTGTGGCAGGACTAAAAGTCTAAAAGAACATGAGCGATGGCAGCTTCCGAACAGGCCTTTGAATCTTTGACATCCATCTGATCATTGATTGACAGGATATGAATGCACAAATGTGTCTGAGCACACTCTGCCGTGACAGTAAAAGCCACAGCTTCAGCATCACTGACACTGCAGGGAAGGTCCCCGTGACCACCACCCCAGGCCCTCTCAGCCTCCCCTCCCATCCATCACACCACGACTTCAAATCTTGCATCCTTTAATCCACTGATACACAGGCTAAACTCATCAGGAGAGGCATTGCTGTGTGCTCCCATGTGTTGTAATTATTGTTGTTGTGGTCATCATCCTAAGTGTCGTCATCATTTTTATGACTGTTACTACTGGTGTTGGTCAGTCAGTGTTCTTGTTGTGAGACAAAAGTATAATTTCATGCTTATTATTTGCTGAGTTGAGAATTTCTGCTTTTAAATTCTCACCATTTCAGACAATTTAATTTAAACAAACAACTGGGACATTGTTTTCCCCTTTGTCTTTCACTCCTGTGAGAAAAGTAAGTACAGCATTTAACTTTGATCTAGCTAGAGGTAAGATGCAGTAATTGGAAAACATTCTGTGCACCACAACATGAGTGAACAATGGTCTTAAACCTCACAAACTGCCTCATTAGTATCATCAGCCACAGAGGGAGAGCGGGACCAAAGTGACTTCCTGAGGCATACCAAAAACATTGCTGACATTGCTCACACGAAAAGTTTAAACATGAGGCAGGAGAAAACAAAAGTTGAACCGGTGAACAGAATATAAAACAAAACCCTAATGCTAACCTTGTGCTGCATTCCCCAACAATGCATTACCTTTCCTAATTAATTCAGGAATAGCGTGGAAAATATGATTTCCATGCATTATTTCCAGCATTATGGAGGTAACTTTCTTGCCTTTTAAGTTACTATTCATAATGACGAACTACTGTAATGGGCACATTATGGAAACTGAAGCAAAATAAACAACAGAGAACGCCCTCTGGGTAATACATATTCCATTGTGTTACTGCAGAATAAGCCGTCTGTTTTCTCGTTGTTGACTTTGCACTCTAAACTGGAGATGCAGTCTGAGGTGTCGCACATACTGTTCAGAATGTGTGACAGAGGCCTGCAGAGCTTGCAAAGCAGGTAGCATCAGCTCCTCACAGGCAAAGGAAACAAATAGAATTATTTATAGGTGTAAAATATTTATTTGGGATCTGTCTGTACCCCCATTGCTAAAATATAACATTGGTGAGAACCCAGAGTGGGCTGTAACATTGAAAGATTAATCTCTCCTTATTTCACTGCTATACTTAAAACCTATTTGATGGTTTTGGCAGGATAAAACCACAAGTAATTAAAATGAAAGTGTATGTAAATCACTGAGGGTAGCTAAGTAACCTAGCCTAATTAACCTAGAACATCTACGATCATTATAATCACCGCTGCTTGACAACTTTGGATAAAAAATTCACTTAAAATTAGAAATGTATCAGATATCATACAGTTAATAAGAAATGCAGTGCAACACCCACACCTACTACATTTAGTGGGCGACTAGAACAATATTAATGAACTACATTGTGGGAGGCAAAATGGAAATGAGGATGACCTTGTTGCTCAAATACGGCTGTGCAGCAGGAATACAGAGTAAACACTCTCCTTTATCAGGTTCCTGAGGAGACTCAACAAGCGATTCAGCGGAGCTGTTATAAAAACAAGACAAAGTTAGGAAGCCGTTGCGCTGGTGAGACATCTGTATGTGCATACTGAAAGACTGGAAGCTGTAATTGTTCAGTCTGAGTGAATGTGACTGTCAGAATATACAATTTATCATAAATTGCCCCTTAAAATTTTTGCTATGGCTTTTTTATGGTTATTAAGAAACACACTGGACAATTCGATGTGGCAACCTCTGTGTCAAAGCAATGGCTGCCAATGGCTCAAAGATCAGAATTTCATGACAGCTTTACACATTCAACATCCTTTTTGCTCTTTGATTCTATTTAAAGATGTGTGAGCATTGTGTGCCCATCACAATGGAAGCCCAGCCGTTGCCAAAACGGGTTTAAACGCAATCCAAACACCAATACCAATAAAATCCAATTTTTGTGTGTCCAGCGTGTCTTAATGTGATTAAAAATGCTGTCAAAATGCTCTGTAATCAGAGCCAATATTAAACAGGAGGCTGAAAATCCTCCACTGAGGCACAACTGCTTTAATTCTCTCAGCTTTGTCTTTACAGACGCACGCCACCACCCACATGAAGCCAAAGCACACCAATAAGAAGTTAAAATGTGAGATTTTAGTTCAAGAAAAAAGCAAGAAAAAAACCCACGTTATCTGTCACGTAGCAGTCATTTTACTATGTAATGTTTCACTCAGCCAGTCCACGTAAAATTGATATATTATGCGATACAGAGTATTGTAGAGTTGACATTGGACAGTAAGGTCTGAAATTGTCACTCTCAACAAAACATTAACAAATCTCAGCACAGCAGAGAGTGAGGAGTCATGAACATATACTAAACCCCCATAACCAAATTATATACAGAGCAGGATGCCAACTGTTAAACAGAGTCAAAGCACTAGACTACGTGTTGGCAAGAAGCACCAGCCTCTATGTGACTGCTTCTCGGTAATTCACCCCTGACCGTTCCAGAAAATTTACCATCCAGTGCAAAGAGATGTATAAATCTAAAGTCAGCAATGCACCTGCTATGCAGCAGCAGGTTAAGGCATGTCAGCTATGCAGCAGAGAGTTGCACACATTAAAAATCAAACAGTTCAAGGCATGAGCAGAATTCATGGTGTGCAGCAGAGAATATCTTCAACAAGCAGATGACTATCAGCATATCTTCAGGTTGGCAATGAGAGCAGCTGAGTTAAGAAGCAGCAGAACAGGAGCTAAGCAGTTCAGATGTAATTATGATGTGAGGAAATTCAAAGCGAGCTGTCACATAAACCCAAGTGCTTTGAGTTGAAATGCTTCTTTAATGCACAACTAAATGAGACATGTGCGCATTAATCTGACTCCCAATCGTGTGTGTGACAGAGCCAGCTTAAGTTTTTCATAAAGCCAGCATATTGCAGCGAAATTACTGGCTTGTGAATTGGCTGTATGTTGATATCTTAACAAAACAATATATAACCTGTTTACACTGAGCTACAGAACATCCCAGAAAGCAAAATGCTGCAAAACAAATTTAACCCATAATATCATAACTATGATTGTCCATATTCCACCATTGTACAAACAAGCAAACGGCATGAAAATATTGTACTGCACCAAAGAACAAGCAAAAGCTCAACCTCTACAGGAAAACAATTTGCAATGCAAACACGGAGAACGCTAGCACGATCGAGGAAGGAACATGCAGGCAGCAGAAGCAGAAATTAGCTGCCAACAGAAAAGCGCTGAAGAGAAGTTAAAAATATTCCCAGTGGACATGAGGTTTAAACCTTCAGGAGAAGTGGTGAGGCCCCACGCTGGGAACTGCAGTGAACGCCACAACTCTGCGATGCTGTGCCTGTGTTACTGCATGAATATTATTGTCTTTCTGCTTGTGTTCTGGCTATTTGCATGTGTTTTCCAAAGCTGGATCACGTTTGTCCTTGTCAGTCACCGCTGAGGAAGGCCTTTGTCCCAAAGCTACACGACTGGACTGAAGGTATCCAGCTTGTTTTTGAAAAGCTTAATGAACAGCAACAGCAGCTATTGTAAGCATTCCCAGTGACTTCACAGCAACGGTGAGCCTGGTTCATTTGTATTAATCATGAAAAATTCCCAGGACACAACCTGTGTAATACACTGGGCTGATATGATAGAAAACATGTCAGTGTTTTTCAGGATCCAGATTTTACAGTTAGTCAGATGATTAATCCCAAAATAGGCAGAAATGATCAGTGAGGCTTTTCATATACAAATATCTCAGCTCTTTATCTTAGTTCATGCCTGCTTTTCCTGGGGAGAGAAGAGAATATGCATATTTTCACACTGTGCAGCAGATAGTGCCAAATGTGTCCCATAAAAATATGTCAGAAAATACACTCAAGCAATATAATATTCATGTTGCTTTGTACTTGGCCTGGCCATACATATGCAGAGCATGCAGTGTGTAAATAATAGTATGATGTTTTTCATATATTATCCATTTCCATGTGTGTTTATCTTTAAGCTAGTGTCTTTGTGGAAATGGGGAAGGATTTAGTGTAAACTACAAAACTAAAATGGATGAATGACTGCTGCTGTCATGAATGGAGGCAATGTAACCCCCCCCTGTCCTCCCCCCTGACAGAGCTTTACCTTGCAATCCCCCCCCCAACTCCAGCTGTGTGCTCCCTTGGTCTGTCTGCATCCTGTCTCCTTAGGCTCCAAAGCATCATTAACAGGCAGAATAAGCTGCAGCCCTTCTCTCTTTCTCTCCATGGTTTCACATAAACATAAGTCTCCTACGCTGGGCCTGGCATTCTTGAAATGTCAGAAGAATTGTCCCAAGGCTTTCCAGCCCGTTAAATTAAGCCAGACATGCAAAACTGAACCTCTAATGAAGTACATTAACCTGGAGCACTGAGCATCCATTCACGGCATTGTTTTGTTTGCTTATGAGCCACCATGGGGAAAAAGAGAGGGAGGAAGGGGGAGGGAGGGAGATGACACACTTGACAAGCATGTTATTAAGGAAAAGAGTGTGCGATGACTTGGTGGCTGGAATACACAGATGCATTGCAGTATCTTCTTCAAGGATAGAAAAGATGAAAAGGTTTGTTCAACATTGTTGATACAACTGACATAAAGAAGAGGAAGAAGGAGAAAATAAAAAACCCTGAATTTTCTCTGGAACACATTTGTTTGACCGACACAGCTGATGTGTCCACAGACTGCGGCGTCAAAATGAGCTATTGTGTGTCCAGCTTTTTGAGACGGCTTTAAAATGCATTTATCCAGCTGTACATTTAAGATGATTCCATGTCACCGACTGTCTGTGGAACTGAGAATGGCATTTAGGTTTAGACTAACAGTGAGATCTGTCAGCTCTGGAATTGGCCAGAAAAAAAATCTCTGATGTTTGTGTCACAGGATGTAGTAGAAGTGCATTAAGTAAGATTTTAACTTACTGATGTACAAAAGTGGCTAAGCAAGCAATACCAGCATTTGGCAAAGTAAAAGTTGAGTCCTTGGTGCTGATTAGCAAACCTCTGCATGTCTCTTGCTCTTCTTAAATGAAATCTATTATTAGCATGTCTGCAGAATAACACAAGCACATGAGGCAAGTCAGCATTGCCTGAAATTTCAGCTTGCCTTAGTATTGTGATGATGACGACGACGATGATGATGATGATGATGACCCTCTAGACCCTCTAGACCTGTCTCTGTTGGCTGGGCTGCAGACACCGGTCCAACAGATGGTGCTACTGCTCCCCCACCATGTTGTTGATGTCAGTAGTTGCCCATTAGCCATTGCCCTTTCAAAATGAACCGGTGCCAACTGTTTTCTATCACGTCACTGGGGAAACAACATAAGCTGTCAATCTTGTTGTCTTTATTTATTTACTTTGCAAATACTGCAATTGTAAAGGAGTGGGGAAAAATACACTGACTTAATGAATTAACTGGGTTCTTTTATTCAGATTCCTGAACTGATTCCCACCTGGAGGCCCCATCCTCAATGCACAGGACCCAAAGGATCCAACATTCTGATGCCAGTGACCACACAATTCCCCCAGAGGTCCTGGGTCCCCTGACAGGTCAGATGGGGCCTCCAGGTGGGAGGTAGTTGGTCTGCCATGTTTAGGTAGGTGTTGCCTGTCAAACAACATCCACATGATTGCCAGAACCAAAGGATTCCCACCACAGAACATTGCATTGAAAAAATATGTTTAATTTTATTGACTTCATGTTAGTGGTTTTAATGTTAGATGTCTAAATAACTAGCATTTTGTCTGTTAGCATGTTCACAGGCACATATTTTCTGAGCTGTGTGGAAGCGACCTGATGGTTGCTGACTTCAGCTCAATCTGCTAGCGTGCTAATACCAGACCTCAAAGGATCAAGAAACCTAAACTCAAATCCCAAGGTTTAGAAATACAGACACCACTAGGAAGAGACAGTGTGTGCCAGGAGAGGGCGGCACTACAGTGTACAGCACTCCCCCAGCAAGTGCATTTGCCACAATTCTGTAATATTTATATATGGAAATCCACACAAGTATAGCGTAGTTTTAACTACCATTGACCCATAACATAACAGGAGGGTTGAGGGTTAAAGACTACTTTGACTATTTGGATTTACATTTAAAGGAATAGTCTGTGATTTCTCCAAGATAGGGACTCCTCCTCCATTTTGTTTGTTTTATTCACTTGTTTACTGACTTTAAACACACTTACCAATTAGGATTATGGCTTTGACTGTAGTAGCTAGCAAGGATAGCCTCTGACAGAGGTGTTTGTACTTCACTTGAATATTCCAATTTTTATGCAACTTGATGCTTTACACTCGACTACACTTATCTAACAGCTTCAGTCACTGGTTGCTTTTGAGATTACAAATTTCATCCAATTATTTCCCCGTCCAGTTTAATTTTTCAGTTCAACTGAAGTGTTAGGTACTCCTTTATGACTTGACTGTTTAAAAAACCCTCCTTGACTGGCTTGAAAATGCATTGTCACAAAGCTGAAAACTGTTTTTCTGAGCTCATGAAAAGTTGTCTTTTCAGAGAGAAGTGGTCCTCACGGGGACAGCCATGTTACAGACACTGCCAGACAAACATACCTAACAATATATAAGACTAGATTTCAATACTGAGATTAGATTCATGATTGTGTTTGAACATAATAAAACCTATTACTGGGAAACACAAACAGTGTGTGACAGAGGATTTCAAAGAGACAGAGACACCAAGCGTCCCTGTAACCATAGTAACGAACTTACTGGTGTCTGTGTGCACGCAGAGGGAAAGAGAGGAGACGGAGAGATGCTGTGCTGCTACCACAGGAGATGCTGGCTGAGATTACAGCATGCATGTGAATAAATTTCTACATTACAGGATTGTGGATGTTTCTCACTTTCCCCCTGGTCGGAATAACTCGCTGCTGCATGTTGGGCCGTGCTGTTTTGTCTCGTCTGTCTGTGCGCTGTCAGTGTCCTCGTCGCGGCATGACATTATCAGTAATAAATGTGTTTTTCTCTGCGTGAGAAAACAAATGTGTGTGTGGGAGAGCTTGTAAAAAGTGCCAGTTGAGCGACTCTCACGGCCAGAGCGCGACAGTCGTTTTTAAAGTTATCATGCTTTTATGATAGTTATGTAGTGTATGAAAAACAGTGTGCTACAATCCTCTGGAGACCTTGAATGTCTGTACCAAATTTTATGACAATAAAGCCTTTTGCTGTTGAGTATTTCAGTCAAAGTGGTCGATCCACCTCCACTGCTGCCTCTCGATCCAGACTGCTATTACAGCTGAAATCTTGAAATGAATTTTCATTATTTGTCATTTCGTTCACGAAGATAGTAGTTTTAAAATCAAATAAAATACCATTTAATACCATTCAAGAAAATAACACTAATAACACTTAAACTTATGTATTCATCGACTTAATCAACAAACTAGAAGAAACCTATTTGTGAGCACATTAATGGAGGATGGCAGATGTAATATCAATGGCGCATGACGAATGCTGAAATTCTCCGCAGCAATCACTGACCTCTGACTGACACAAGCTCTTCGTCTTCGTCAACCCTACTTTTTGAGATCTGTAAACAAATTTATGCCCATATTCTGTCAGTGTATGTGACGGGAGAGCAGCTTCACTCCCTTCTCATGGTCAGTTTACTCAACAAGGTGACATCATACTGTGTATTGTGGCGGAATGACGAACCCTACATTCACGGTAACTTGTAATGTAAAAGCCTTCATTCAGTGACGTCAGCCTGAAATGGAAATGAAAGAACTGAGATCGTTTCACATCACAGCTCGTGCTAACCTGCAATTAAATAGACATTTTAACAAGAGCCGAGTGAGCTAATTAAGTAGAAATGCAAAGACATCAAGTTAATAGGGTGGGAATCTTTGGCAATCTCACAAATCGATTTCATTCCAGTTCTTGGGGTCACAGTTGGATTCAGAATCTGTTCTCCATTCAAAACTCTTGTCTTTCCTCCCTACTCAGCTGCAAATGAAACATAACCGCAAATCAAGCTAACTGGTCTTGCAGAAGGTCTTTTTTTTTCTTCAAAATATTACACACTCACAGCATTTTTGAAATGAGATAGACTACGGACTGAGTTATTTTCTTCACCCCACCGGAGTTGGTTTTGTAACGTACTGCAGCGTGTGTTGGTTAGTCGGTGCTCGGCTTGGCTAACAAACTCAGTCTTTTAGCATGTGCTTGCAAACCAGCCATGTTTCCTCAGATTTAACATAAATACTTGAGAAAATGACCTCTCACTTTGCATCCCTGCTGCTGGCTGTCCAGGATTTTTTGCACATAGATGACTGACTTCGCTGTGCACACACTTTGAGTTTTGCCAGGTAATAATGCAGGTGACGCTGCAGGGTTTGGAAGCACAGGCTATATTAACTAGTACTAAATTTATTACCTAGATTGTTTTAACTGCAGGAACATGAATACACATTGATTTGATTGATTTATTTTAATATGGAATTTTACACCCACTTGATTGCTCTGCTGCGTCCCATTGCCTTTGTTACAATGAGGTGTTTAGCTTAATCGTTTTTAAACAGATTGTATTCGGGTTTTTGTTTTTTTTTTCCCACACAGTCCTATTTAGAAGGCCGTGTAGCTGTGTGAAAAGAAAATAATAGGCCATAAAAATAAAGATGATCACTGCGATGTCCACGCAGCTTCTGTGGTTGGGACAGCAGCTTTAGTTGATAATAATAAATATGCTCTGCTGTGAGCACGCTGTGACAGATGTGTCACACCACGCGTATTCCAGCCATAAGTCTGTAAGTGATGGAGTATCTGAGGTGTGTAACAGTACACAAAATCCGTGGTTTTGTATGTGACTCGTTTTCGGTGCCAGGGTTTGCTACATATTCAGCAAAGCAGTGAAAACAATGCCAAAAAATAAAATTTATTCCACAGTTAGACACTCAGTGTGGCATATTGTCAGTAATAAAACATTAATAACATATCTGCAGAGATAAACACTCCTGTAGCATTCGTTTCTGCTTTGTTACCAGAGATGTGGGCTCACTTGCTCTTGATTCAGACTCAATTCACAAATTTGATGACTCACGGCCTCGATTCATCACTCCACCACACCCAAATTTCTTTCCTGCCAGTCCGGAGGGGAATCAAACCCGTGACCCTCCGGTCACAAGCCACTTCTCCTTGATGTAAAAATGGTATCACGGTATCATGTTATGACTTCTGGTGTTTTTTTGAGGTGCGCGAGTCTACCTTCCTTGAAATAAAACAATGATGGGGCTTTAAGCTCCTGTTTTTCCCTCTGAGTTATCTGCTGTAAATGCTTGCCAATGACTCTGGCATTGAGAGGCTGAACTCCAAACCTATGGGTGTATATGACCAAGAGTGAAAAGATGTTGAAGGCATTTTTGTCTGTGGCCAGGAGGAGACAGAGTCAGAGGCACAAATCAAGAATAATGAGAAAGTTGTCAGCACAGGAGGTGAGTTAACTGACATTTGTTAACTGGGCTGTCATAGTTTTCAGGGCTGAGAAGTGGCTGAAAGAAACCTGGAACAGAGGAGAAATATTCAGGCTAAACTACAACAGGTAAATAATCTGAAGAGTTAAACTGCATCAATGAGAACATTAGTATGTATGAGATGTTAAGAGGACATAACAATTCAATATTCAAGATATTTTCCACTAATTTATTCACTCAGTTCATCAAAATCGTTAGGTCAACACTAACAGCAGAGCCACTGATTGCAATACAGAACGCTACACGCTGTATTTATGCTACATTGTGTTAGATTATATTTCTGTTCTGTACTGAAACTGTTAGAATACTTGAAAGCTTCTTCCTTTTCACTGTACTCTTCCCTAATGATGCTGCACTGGGAAGGTTGGAGAAACTTCAGCAGTGAATCACCACATCAGTGGAGCTGTAACAGCTCCTTGTAGCTCCGTGTCCATCACTCTGAAGTTAACTGTCAGCCAACATAAGTTAGTAATGGGCCAGCACTGAGATAATTGGCTCAATTTATTAACCTGATTAATCGAGCTTGTGATGAATTAAGTTTCCAAAAGGCGACTGACAGGTGGTCCAACTTAATGCAGAGGCTGTCAAAGGGGAGCCTGTGTCAAAATGTCACCCAAGGAACCCATAACAAGGTTCCACATGCTTCAGAGTCTTTGTGAAGGTGCTCATTTAGCTGCCAGCTTATCATTCCACTACGTAGTTATATTAATTTAGACTTATGCTTTCAATGTATAAAAATGTCTAATAAATAAAAAGATGAATAACAACATTGCATATTATAAATACATTTTTAAACAGTTTTTGCTGTAGATTTCATGTATTGAAGATGACAGTTGCTTTTAAACAGAGCTGTAATTTCAAAATTTCAAAAGTGATGATATTGTTCTGATTAAAATAATATTATGCTTTACAATGTAATATTCTTGCACAATTAGTGTTCATCATAGTCACCCACCAACAAAGATGTTCAAATCCTTTCTAAGAAAGCTTGTTTTAAAATAATCCTTTTTTTTTAATGAAAATGTGCAGGCACAGAGTCTGTCATTTTATTGCCTGCATGATGGCTTCCATGTTTGAAAGGAGTCGTTCAAATTTCCTGGCAATTCCAGTTAACAGCTACAGCTGTCGTGGCTGCTTGTGACATTATCCAACACCTTATGCTGTATCGGTAAAATATTAGTGCCTATAAAAAGCTGATTTCCTCACGCTGAGCTGCCTACATGAGGCTGCTCTCTCTAATAGCCCTGAACACATTTGTTGCAAGCTCGACTGCTTCTTCCCACTGTAGGGAGCTGAGTTGTTTGTGCACCCAACCCCTCCACCTTCCCCCTCTACCAGCAACAGTCATGGCTAACAGCATCATGTTTTCAGGTTGTCCGTCTGTCCCATTTTTGTGAATGTAATATCTCACGCGTGCCCGGAGGGGATTTCATTACATCTGGTACAAGCTTGGACTGAAGAATTATTAGAGTTTGGTGGTCAAAGATCAAAGTTCAAGGTCACTATGACCTCACAAAACATGTTTTTGGCCATATGCTAATAATGAAAAAATCTCATACAAAAGTTTAGAAGCATAAAATGGTGAATTGTCAACATATAATTAACCATAATTAACTTCACTGTGCCATCATAAAGTTCTACAAACACACTGTTCTGGTAGTTTGCCACCATCATGTTTGAAAAAAATGAAATCATCATAAGGCCCTGCGACTGACTGACTTCCAGGATGTTCCCAGCCAGAGAAAGACCAGCTGTAATCAGGAGGTAAAGTTAAAAAAAACCAAACAAACAAAAAACAACAGTATATTCCTCAGAACAAGGTGAGGAGTCTTTGTTATGACAAATAACAACATTGATTTTTCCTGTTCCCAATGCAGTGCAACAACATCCCAGTGAAGACAGCATTTCCACTTTCGAATTGTTTCATGTTGTTTTGTGAGCCGGAGGTGATGCAGCCGATTTGATGACACTGGTTATTAATCGGATACAGGAGCTCCAGTCAGCCTGTCGATTAAATCATGTGACCTTCCTGAGCTGGTCACACAATGAAGCCACAGTGTGACCAGCTGCTGACCCGCGTCACCACCTCCCACCGACCCGGAGCGTGTCCTCTAACCAGCTCGACTGAGCTGGCTGACCCCTCATCCATTAGTTTCACCACAGCCTCTCTTGCTTAAACAGCAATCCATTCAAGCTGTAAATTGGTTTGTTGTCTTCTCACAGATGCTGTGGATGAATTTGCTTTTCTCAGCATCTCTTTATAGTTTGTGTATGTTACAAATGTGGATACATTAGATTATTAAATTATACATTGTATCTCATCAATATAACATATGTTAGAAATGGTTAGCTTAGCTTCTGGTTAGCATAGCTTAGCATAAGTTGTGACAAACAAGGTGAAATGAAGGTGACAGAATCTGCCCACCAGCACTCACTGATTTAAACTTTATCATCATGTCATGTTTATTTAAGGTTATCTGTTTCCCAACATTTCTAGCCTTTATGCTAAGCTAATCACGTTTGGGCTGAGTCATTATATTTGAAAGACAGACATTAATGTGGCGTCACACTTCTCATCTCACTCTGCACCGTAAAGGACCTTTTTTTTTTCCCAAAAAAATGTCAAACTCTTCTTATATGCTGTTTTTCATCACTGGCAGCCATGTAGCCTTTCTGCATGTTTTCTCCTGCTGAGCTCTGCGCATGCAACTTAAAGACTGGTGCTTTGCTGCAGGGTACCTTGGTGGTAAGCGCTACGATGAGAGAGATCAACATTTTTCATCCCACACATGGATTTTCTGTCTTGAATGTCAGAAGTCAAACTTGCAGTCAGAAGTCAAGTCAAACTCTCTCACCAGGATCTGCTAATGTACCACCATCCTCACCGCGAGGGATCCCACCTTAAATAGTTCAAAAGCATATTTCAGGAACATTTGAATTAAAAAAAAAGTACAATCCAAAGTCAAATGACCATTAAATTAAATTAAATAACGTTACATAACTAAATAAGATGTAGAAAGAATTGCACCGTGACAGGGCTTTGGTAATGGTTATTATCTGCAGTTGGATAATAGTACTTTTATTCATTTTAATGATACAGTCCTCCCTTTTATTAGCGCGTTTTCACTGGGTCTTAGATAAGTTAATTGAAATATAGTGCTGTGGTGATAGCAGCTCTCAGAATTGAAAAATAAGCTTTCTTAGACATTTGTAAATTACGACAGGTTTATAAAAAGGTCGTGTAAAGGGTGATAAACTGCACTGTGGGTTTTTTTTTTCATGATAGAAAATTTAAGGTTACAGTGAATGACTGGTGACAAGTGCATTAATAAATGTGCTTCTTCCTGTTGGCTTCTGGGAGCCTTCATAGACAAACTGTTGTGAAACGTGCATTATTAAATCTTTTGTTTCAGTATCACTCTGTTTAAGATGATAAATACCCTCAAGAGATTTAATCAACCGAGTCAAATATCTTGATCAAGATCTGGCTGTCCCAGATAGATAGATACTTCACATAAATGCTGTGAAATCTGCTACGATCCTCAGAGATATCTGGAGTACAAGGGCCTCTTTTTTTTTCCTGCTGTACCTGATTTTCATATTTTTGCATATTTGGATGAATCCTTATTTTAATGTCACCTTCAAGTAGAGTCATCAGGATTTAACTTTGATGAAAGTCTTTTGTGGAAGTGTCAGCTGGAGGCAGAGCTCCTGCAGAGTTTATACAACCTGGCTGAGGTTGGACTTCAGAGTGCTGAGGAAAAAAGATGAGCGACACAAGGAGTTAAGGTTACAGCTCCTCCTGATCTGTGTGTGGTTTCTAAATTTCTTTTTTGTACAGCTGCTCTCTGTGTCTTTTCAGGTGCAGGACTGCAAAATGGATGGAAGCAAAGAAAATCTCAAAAAGAAAAAACGACGCATTTTTCCGACATGGACACGTGTTTCCTCATATGGGCTCCCTGCAGACTCTGCCACATGTAGTACATGAAAGGCTGCCAATCACTCACTGTCAGCAGAAATGCCACAGTGGAAAATATGATGAAAATTTTTTCACAAAAACACTCAAATTGCCTCTGCGTGACTCAACATGACATTTTTATAAAATTGTACAAATCAACCACCATAAGAATTAAGGGGGGAAAAAGTTGGCAGTATAGTTATAGAAAAGTTGGCAGACTAAGAAAAAATATGCCATGACTGGAAAAAACAGCTGCAACAACAGCTGCACTATTAAAAAAAAAAAATGGTAATACTGTGTGACTCGTGCAAGAAAAGAAACTAAAGTGCTAAAAGATGATAATGAGATGCTTGTTTAAATTCACATTAACATCATAGGCTTTTAGCTGACTCTATTATTCAGAGTGATTTGCAGTGTGATGAGTTAAAGAGTTAAATTGACTCAAAATGCTAACCGTCACAAGCAGCTAAGAATAAGGAGGGTCAAAGGTCAGAGTGACACTGCCATAATGATAGAGCTAACAGAATATTACTGTGCCTGAAGAATGGTCGTGAAGAGTCTCTCTTGTTTGTTGTTCCACTTTCTCACACACACACACACACTCACTGACTCACACACATCGCTTCAACCTTTTGAAGTGTAATGTATGAAAATTACTTTCTACACGATAGCACATAGCACCCTCCCCACACCCCTTATCTCTGACTGTGTTTTGTTTATCCGCCTCTTCACCGTTGCTCTCCATTTATCAGCTGCTCTGGCATTCCTGTTAAAGCATCCCTGTGGCTTGTCTCTTGGACAATGATGGACACAGGTGGTCAGAGAAAGTGTCCACATGGCTGAGACCAGAGCACTGTCCTGGGGCTCTGGCAGTGGCCTTGAAGGCTTATCATCTCTCCACAGAAGTGCTCTTTCATGCTTTTGATCTCGTGTAAATTAGTTTCTGGCTTTTCTGTTAAAGCAATTTTCATCCCCGCCCCTGTCACGGAAAATCCCAGTGGCGATGGGTATGATCAGAAACTTATGGGAGTGTCACTTCTGCTGCCCTCATGTCTGCGGCTGCGACCTTAAGTGACGATCTTAAGTGGGATAATTTATGAGATAAAATATGTCATGAAATAACAGTGGAGGGAAATGCAATTAATGCACTAATCTCTCAACAGAGCTGCAGTCACAAGGTCACAATTAAAAATTACTTATTTATTTATTTGTTTTTGTTTCTTATTTTCTGATTAATTTGACAGATTCAAACTAAATCAAATAAATCTAAAATCTAAAAAAGAAAAAATATATATATGCAAATAAACATCTGCAACACAAATTACAAGCCAACACTTACAAAGAATACATTGTGATATTTGACATAAATATTAATAATAAAACACATTTTAGAATGCAATTTTAATAACAATGAAATGAAGTTAAATAAATTAAATACAAACACTAACAAGCACATATCTCTGTCAGCACCAACAGTCCACCCTTCTACATGATTTCTGAAAGAATCAGAGTCATGTCAGTATATGATGGCATACAGGTGAAGTGTCAGCTACACAGCATCCATCACTTGTGAGACAGAAGTGTGGCAGTATCTGCTGAGACCCTGCAGGTGTCCGTATTTTTTTCTTCATCTAATTATCTGTATTTTGGTGCATTTCTGGGCATCAGCCTCTGGGTAGTGGGCTTGCAGCCTCCAGCCAATAACAGAGCACACGGTGTGAGGTCAGACTCGAGGTTTCAAACGTGGTGATCAGGTCACGTTGCTCCACCTCCGCTGTGTCTGTGTAATGGATGTATGAAGGTCTGACGAGAGCTTTGTCTGAATTCACACAAAAACCAGCAACGTGATGCCGTCCTGCAAGGTTGTGTTTATTTGTGCTTTAGAGCGTAACAGCCATGAAACAATCAGTGAATAACATTTCATCGCTCTAAATGAACTGCTCTGTTGTCGCTAAGGCCACTCCCTCTCATGACTCACTGTCCAGCCAACTCGTCGACCGCTGCTCTCTCGAGCCTGGGAGGGAGGACCAACCTGCAATTGAGTCCTGCTCATTCTGCCAAAGTGAAAAGTAACTTGTGTACCCGCTCCGTGATTCGGATCAGCTCCAAAATTTAACAGGTTAATTTTTTGGCCAGTGCATTCAAGTTTCCTGAAAATCAGGCCAGTTGTTTTCCCATAATTCTGCTGACAAACGGACAAACAAAGCAAACTGAAAACATGTCCTCGGTAATAAAAAACAAAACAAAGCTACAATATTTTGTAACACGAAAGAAGAAAGAAAGGGTCCCCATTTAATTTCCATCCTTCCAGTCTTAATTTCAGTGTTACCTCTAATGAAGTGACAGCAGATTAATAGACCTTTATCGCTGTCCCACGACTGTTTGAAATCTTTAGAGATCACTGAAGAAATGAATTTTGAATCTCAAACAAACCTGCCATTTACCTGAATGTCATCAGGAAAATAAAGTTCAGAATTCCTGGGTTTTAGTTTGACATCAGTTTGATAAAACCTGAATTAGTGTAGGATTCCAAACATCGTCAGCAAGTGAGGTCACTTTACTCTCCACTGTACTCCACTAGCTACTGAAGCATATTGACTCTATAACTCTTTTCCCCAAGTGTTTTCAATAAATTTGCACTGCACCTATGTGTTAACAACATCAAAGACAACAACAATGATAATAATAATAATACATTTTTAAAAAAGTGTCCCATCAGTGATACAATCACTGCACGCCCCGCTGCTGCTCTCTACATGAATATATTTACATGAATATGTATTTGTATTGGCACTGGTATTGATGACAATATAATATTTTTCCTTAATTTAATACAGAAACCCTGTAGATAAATCACATTGCAAGTTGAGTTTTGTAAGACGCATTTTTTAATCAAAAAAACTCAGTCGGTTGACAGGAGTTATTTTGCTACATGTGCTGTCCATGGTGGGTTTGGAGGACATGGTTAGCTTTAAGCATTGCTAAATGTCAGTGAGCCGTGTGAAAGACGAGATTCAAATCCACTGCTGTCTGCGGCTGTGTGAGGGAAAAGCATTGTGTGTCTTTGCGTTTTATTGGTGGTTGTGCAGTCCTAGGGAGTAAAGTTCATTTCTTGTTGATGAGCCCCTGCTGCACCGATGTGAAAAAGAGACTGGATATATAACTGTTGCGCTTCCTTGCTTCCTCCCTCCAGGCCAAAACGTTATCTCGTATTCTTCATTTGACTTGTCACATCATATGAATTAACAGACAAGAGAACCACTTCCAAAAAAATACGAGTCAGTTTGCAAAGCTTGAGCAACAGTATCAATGTGACGTTACCGGAACTGCCCTCCTAACATTATGTGACTCCAAAAGGAAAAAGGTTTTTCTATACGTGTTGGGTACGATGTATAGCAGGAGGAATAATGCTGATTGGTTGTGGCCACTGTGAGGAAAGGGCCCATTTCCCTCTGCTGAGAAGCGTCACATGGAATTTGTTTCCATTTGTGCAAGGCAGCGAATCAGTCAGTTCCATCTCTCGTTCCCTTTTCTCTTCTATGCATCCCAATGAGCTTAACGCAATATTAAAATATGGCAGAGAGCTGATGAGAAAAAACGAGGGTGGTGCCCATCTGAGCTGCTGCTTCCACTGTCTGCCTCTGTCTCCTGCACCCACGAGTGGACTGCATCGATTGTGACTGCAAGCGTCATGAGCAGAAACACATCTACAGTATGATGCATTAGCAGTACGCACACACACACACACACACACATGCGCGTACGCACACAGCAAAACCGATGCATTTAATATGCTTGTCTGAAAGGTCAAGTGTTCAAAGGAAATTGCCTCAGCCAACTTATTGGTGAATGTAATGAGATGAAATTGTTTATGCATCCACTAAACACTTGTCACAACTGATGCTGTTTTTCCTGGTTACTCTAATACATAACAGAAAATGAGAAATCACTTCAGGTTCCTTTAATATGCTCCAGGTCACTCCTGTCTTTCATTCTGGGTGTGACACAGATCTCTTTAAAGCCTGTATACACAGCCGGTGCCTGAAGCCCAGGTGTAATTGGTCACAGACATGTTTCAGGTGTCCTGGTAATTCCCTGACACTGCATGCTAGAGCTTAGCTTTCCTCATTGCTATGCCACCTTATGTGGTAACCAGGGAACTTGTTAGCATTTTATCAATTCTCCAGCGTATGGGAGGTGGACAAAATAGCAGAAGTTTGTTCAATGATATGCAATCCAGTCTAATACAAAAGGTCTGCAATATCCAGTCCTTGAGAAGCTTGTTATGTGTCACAGTGGTGTGAATCAACTCTGCAGCAGGTGAGTCTGAGTTATTGTTTTATCCGGTTGCATTACAGTATACAGAAACTGTGCTTGTCAGAGAAAAGAAAACATCATTGGTTCAAATCAATAAAATTAACTATGTTTTCCTGAAATCCAGCCTCTTGTGGTTTCACTAACAACGCCATCCATTGTCAGTAGTGTATATATTCTGAAGGCCAGCACACACTTGTGTATGTTTATGACACGTGTCAAAACATCCACACCTGCGGTTTTACATTTAATTTCTGTCCCTGCAGAGTGGTACCTTTTTTCTTTTTTAGAGATATGGCATATAATTTATCACATTTGATACTTGGGTGGCCGACTGCTTTTGTCTGCATCTGCTGTTTGAGCAAACTTCTCACTGCAAAGTGGGTGGTGTGTGTTGCAATTTTGAGTGGAGGTCAATAGTGGGTGGAATGGATCAGACTTGGCTACTGGAGACCGTTGTTCGCATCCCAGCTCACATCTGGCCTAACCTGAAAGGGGACGTGTGCTGATTTTATACATCAAAGTCTGTTTACAGATCTTGGGAGGGCTGCTGCATATGTGAAAGAAAGTCGTTTTAGTCTTCAAGCCTTTTGTGGCTCCAGAGGGAGCTGTGCAAAGTCTGATAAATTGAAAAATGATAAATGTCTGATAAATGTCAGTTTGGTCTGAAGACTAAGTAAGAAGGAAATGAGCTCACCAGACATCTGTAGCCCCACTGCTCATCTCTGCTTGAGACTACCAGCGGGAGGAAACTCATACCAGCATAATCCACAGGAAGGTCCAACTTAACTGCTGGCGGTTAGGTTGCTTTGTGGGTTATGTAGGTGCCAGGTTTTAACAAAAAGAATAAAATAAATAAGAAATAATAAGAATAAAAAGAATGCAAGGAATTAAGGAAAAAGGTGGTTGAGCTACATTGATTTTTGGTAGGCCTCTGTGAGGTGAGCCATGTGTAAAAGGTGATGAATCTACTCTACAGTAATTTCTGAGGCTGCAGTTTGTAGTGTTGTATCAGACTGCATAATATTATATATGTGTTCCTGTGTCTGTGTCCAATTATTGCTTTGAAGGCATTTTTTAAACAAGCCACCTGCAGTGGTTACACCTCAAAACACTGGTGAACTTGGGATTAGAAATCTTTATCAAAGCCTCATCATTTTGTAACATACAACAGCTAATCTACCCACAAAACCTCCTCTGTTCCCATGCCATTTTATAATTGGTATTACTGAGGTCTGTGTAACCGAGATGCCTGTTACCTAGATATTAGAAAGACAAAGCAAATTAGAGAAGAGCAAAAGAGGAGCAGAGCGACGTGTTACATAAAAGTGACACAGAGGATTTGTTCCAGGAGACTTCACCCAATCCAATCAAGTGGGCTTTTCTGGATGAGTTCTCAAGCAATTCTTGCATCTCTCAGGAGAAAGTGTTCAATTTGTCCTGTCCTTCAGTAATGAGGATATGAACTTTATTTGTTACAAGTATGATATTATGAGATTTTTACTGCTCACACAGACTTTAAACCGTAGCTGCACTGAAAATGGCACTTTGGCTGTTTCAATTACGTGAATAAGTGAAATAATAACAATAAATATTTACCATGTAGGGCAATTTTGGTTGGGACATAGACTGAACAGAAACACTTATTGTCAGATGTAACCCACTGATTCGGTATTCGGTGATACTTCAGGGCTTTTGATTTATGATCACCTGCCTCAAACACTGTGTAGGTGTTACTGACTGCAGCTGAAATACTGACTCTCTGAATTCCTACTGAGTGAATTCACTTCAGATCAAAGTGCCTCAGCACTCACAACTCCTGACTTTACACTATACTCTACTATATCACCTACTATATCTACAATCTACCCCTATTCCACAGGGGTAGATTACTATTATTGAATACATTTCCTAAAACCATGGTATGGCCTTATACAACAAGCTGTTTCAACTTTGCAACTTTCAAAAAATGTAAAATGGTCATAAAAACATTTATTGGCGGTCACTGAGACTTGTTGCCAATAAACATCTACCAAATGTCATATCATTTATGCACAAAATAGTTCTAAATGATTTGATATAAACACACTTATGTCTAACAAGGTATAATGAAATAATGGAAAGTATTTAGGCTCAGTCCATAAAAAGGTCAAAGCTATTACAGCAACAAAAACATAGATATATATTTTTAAAATCTATGGCCAGCAAGACCATTATATTTAGTCATAATAAAATGCGTACTGAGTGGCATGCTGCTTACAGCTATCAACATTACAATAATTTAGCCTACTCAGTTCAATGATTTGCAGACTTGCAGGCCAATCCTCCATGCTCACAAACAGCACTGTGTGGGCCACAACTCCAAGTGGAGGTCATGTCACACCCAAAGACTTTTTTCCTTACATGCTACAGAAATGGCTGGAAAACTGTGTCACACACATTCAGATGCTACACTGAATTATCACAATTTGAACTGTTAGGTCCAAAAGCACCACATGCCTTGTCAAAAACCATACATGTCAGTGATTGTCGACTAGACACATCAGGCCTGCCAGAGCTGATGTGTGATTAATTAGCAAGCTAACAGAAAGATACAATAGCTCATTAGCAAACCTTATTTGTAATGTAACGAATGTGGCTAGAAGCTAAGTCTAGCAGGTTCAGTGGTGCTAGAAGGTTTTATGGTGTTGGTGTATGGTGTAAAAATGTAGTATAGATTAATGTGATTCGGTTCCATATTACACTGTTACATTTTGAAATACATGGAACATTGGAAACAGTCCAAATTAATGTTAATGTTGCCCAGTGTCTGCTGGATGTGTAAACAGCCAGCAGCCATATCAGCTTTACAAGCTGATATGCTGGTACTGATGAACGATTAATTAGCAAGCAGAACAATGGGACAATAAAAGCTAACAGAGGTTAAATCCACATTACATTTGAGACATTTGTATTATTGCTTTACAGCTGCACTAATCGATATTTCATATTAGCAATGAATGAAACATCTCTGAGTACGATGAAAGCGATTGGTCATTAAAGTGAGCCCATAATGAATTATCACTTATTCTGCTCTTTGCTTTACCATCCCACTGACTCCACTCTCATTTCCAGCAGCAGGCAGCTGGTTTGAAGAGAAAAGCTCGACGAAACCACACAATCACTGATGAAGTTAGCGATTAGCTTGTGAACAGAGAGATGAATTTAGCTGGTGGAGACCAAAACAAAGCATAAACGGGTGTGAATGTTGGACAGATGAAAGCTAATGTTTCTGTGTGCCAGCTGGATGTAGGCAACTGTTTGCTAATACACTGGCCTTTAAGATTGTTCTTTTGCTTCCAAGTGGCTATTAAAGAAATCAGTTAATGCACCTTTTAAGTAATGCATCCATGACAATAAAATCATAACTCTCTCATGGGTAATTTGTGAAGTTTAATGTTAAACTGCATGACTTGTTTCTTTTCACACATCAGATACATGTTAATATTTACATCAAACAGAACTAAAAATAATAATAATTAAAAAAAAAGGTTAAATTGTTTCACATTATTTCATTATTTCAACCTGGGCAACAAAAAGAGCTCATAACCCTAATATTTAGTCGGGTATCATCCTTCCACAAATGTACAATAAATGTCAAAAGCAATGTGCTGTAGGTCTATATATGTATGTACTTAAAAAAATAAAGACTAAATGTTACAAAACACAAAACAACAAGGTTGAGGGTGAAAACAAACATGGCAATTATCTTCAGGACATTTGAAATAATAAAATGTGACTGAAAACATGAACAGTAAAAATGAATACATGTGAACGCCATTTCAAGCATACTTTTTTGTCATAAAAGTTGTTGCACTTGCACATAATTATAATAATAATAATAATAATTATTATTATGTAAAGGAAGGATCATGAATAAATGTGTCACAAAAGGACAAAGTAGTGTTTCAGTGTTTTTCGCACAGCAGATACAGCAATATCAAACTCCTTCAGCGGTTCAAGACCACTGCTTAAACTAAATGCTAGCACACAAATCGAGCCATTGCAAGACAACAAGGTGAGCACAGGAGAAAGTCTCACAAGTTTTACTCTATCCCATTAACCACCACCATTAAAGAGTAAACACCAAAATTACCTTCAACACCTCAAAGGATTTTTTTTTTCACATTGAGCACAAACACAAGTATTTTCTTTTCTTTATATTTTTTCCCCAAATATACATCTGACATGGCAAAAAATGTGAACTTTCAGTTTATGCAAATTATCTGTGTCTACAGGGCTTGCGTGTAGGAGGCAGTATCCTGAAATTGGCTCGTCAAGCACATTAGCTTATGTATGGTCTGAAATTAACAGTCACAGTGTAAAATGGACTCTGAAAATAAGTGTAGTGCTATCGTATATAACTAAGCATTCTCTAAAAAAATACAGTAACAAGCTTTTTCTCTTCAGTGTTTCTTAGACTGATTTAGGCTATATTAGTACAAATCATATTCAAAAAATATTTAAATATGTTAAATGTGTGGGCTGTCCTTGAAAAAGCCTTTCCCTTTAGGTCTGAGCAGAGCAACTGAAAAACTATTTGAACAGTTTTCCATCTTTCCCAGGACAACCCAGGTATGTGATTGTCTTCACCTATTGTACCTGCATAAAGAACAACTCCTGTTGGTTGATAACTCTGCACTAACACAAAGGACCCGCAATGCAAAGGAGCCTCAAACCAGCCTCCATGAGGAACGCAAGTTTTCACATACAGATATGGAAAGTCCAGCATATGGCAAATGATAATGTAAACTGGAAAAGTTTAGCACATTGCCAATCAGCTATGTTAATTCCCATCAAACAAAGCAGTTTTCATGTAAACGCTGGCATGAAAGCGAATGGACAAATGAAATTATGTCTTTGGCAGCTACTGGTAGATAATAATAATAATAATAATAATAATAATAATATGACCTGGATGGATGGATAATAACATGGAGAAGTAGAAGAAAGCAGATGCTGTCGGATCTCAAGCCCTTTGTTTCTCTTCGTAGCTAATGAGGATAACATTCGCTTCTAATAGTCCGAAATATCCAGTCAAACTCCATAACAGCAAAGCTATTATGAAGAGTAATGAAGGAATCAGTTGAGAGACTGCCAATTCACATCTTCAAATAACAACCCTGTCATTAACTGTCATTAACTGTCATATACCACAAAGGGGTAGTCCATGTCATTATAGTTTTATAACTAGCTTTACAAATCAAATGGCATTTTTTTTTCACCAGAACACACTCGATACAGTATAGTATATGACTTTCAAAGAAGCAAGCATATGATTAACAGACAAACAGGAAACAAACAAAAGAAAGCACATAGCTACGAAAGGTCACTACCACTGTGGGAAATGTAAAAAAAGAAAATAAATAAATAAAAAAAAGAACAAAAAAAATGACATCTTGAGTTATACAATACTGTACAAGGTTCAGACGGTTGGCAAAGAAGCAAAATATTCAAAGGTGAGGAAGCAATCAAAAACAAACAGGACGCTTGGGCATATGAGGGATGGAAGGTCGAGTGGTGGAGCACGAAAGTTGGTGTCGGCTACACTAACATCACAAGGTGAGTTGGATCCTACAGACAGCCTCAGTGGAACAAGCAGAGCACAATACACAGGCGACTCACAAATTACAGACATTTTCATCATGTCAGATGAGATGAACGTGTTTTAGGCTTATAAAATAAACAGAGGCAGGGGTGGGAATGGATGCACATCCGTTCAGCAGAGCTTTGTTTTCCATGAAGTGTTTGTGGCACTATCATGTGGCCTCTTGCAGAGCTAAAAAGTTATGTGGCATGTCACACGGATTGCTCCTTGGGGAACGTGAATGGAGCCCGAGGGCCGGGGGCAGGGAAGCTCGTGTTGGAGTACATGGGCTCACTGGGTGGTTGCTGCTGGTAGGGGTGCTGAGGCAAGAACGTAACAGGGGGATAGGCTGGAGCGGGCTGAGACTCGGGGAAGTGTTCCATGTTGCAGACGCGCTGGTAGCTCATATATTCAGCAGGGTTCAACAGCTCTTCTGGACGCCTCCCAGAGTCCTGCGAGGAGGAGACAAAAGAGGAAGAAAGACCACAATACTGCAGGGTCACAGGGTTTCTTTTGTCTGAGGAAGGCTGACTGAACCAGAAACCATCAGATCAATTCATTATTGTGCATAACAGAATATTAAGTGGTTTACTAAAAAGACATTATAAACAGTATTTGGAAATGGAACACACTGTGATGCCAGAAGGGTTGGATTAACAAATATCTGCTGTATCTATGTATTTTTTTTATACTTGAACTCTTCAAATAATATTATCTGTTCTAGTCATTACATCCACATTAGCTTGTCAGTTTGTTAAAAAAAATGTAGGATTTATAAAACTTTCTTTCATGTTTACAGTAAGGAAAAATTAATTGCAGCACCAGATGTGGCATTAAATACGCCTTAAGAGCATAACTAGCCATTAACTTTTTTACAGGGGGCCGTTCCCATGAATCAGAATGATGGTGGTGGACACAGATGGTGGTGCAAACTGGTTTAAGCCAGCTGGAGTTCTGGTAATGTGGATCTGCAGTTGTGATGGGTTGGATACAGAAAATAATGGAGCTGTTTGGTTTGGGACTTGGGTGTCAGTATTCATGAATCAAATTAAGCCTCTCAGCCTGCTTTTGGATGTGGATATCACAACTTTTAGCAAAAAACAAAGCACTTTTATCAATTTCGTTTAGTTTGTAACTATTTCAATCATTAATTACACATCCATGATTCCAGCTATCAGTACTGGGAGTAAAATAGTTTTTATTGAAAGGGGCACTGCTGCAGTTTAGCATTTACTTCAATAAATTGGGCACTCCAAGAATGGTCCAAATCAATGGCAGCAGAGGTCGAGATACCCTGACTTTTAGTCCATCAGTCCAATCAGACTCCAAAACCACTGGATTCCCATAATGGAACTCTGTAACATATTTTGTTTTACACTCCCTGAGTGTTAAATGTCCACATCTCTCAAACCCCACAGTCCCAGTTTGCAGCACATTCTTTCTTCCAATTGTGGGTCTCAATCCCTGATGACATCATGAAAGTCATTTTGTCAGACTGTAGAAAACTCACTCCAGAGTCATTTTTTCTTCGTCTTCACAGGCTGAGGTAAAACTTTTTATGAAAATTCTGTGTGTAAAATAGGTGAAATACCCGTTTGTGCTGTTTGATTTCCTGTCCTAAATATCAGGTATCCAGACAGAACTGTGAGAAGCAGACTTGTATTTTGTTGCACTTGTTCTCTTTCCTACCACCATGAAAATGAACCAAAATAACAGCGATTATTCTGTGCTGTGTATGCGTTACATCATGTTGTCTGAAGTATGCTTGTTTGTCTATTAGAATTCTGAACACAGTGCTGCTAGTGCTACTTGAAAGTTTTAATGGCTTCAAGATCTTTAATGGAACTGTCTACACTGTGCCCTCCAGCTGTCACCCATCATGCTGTGTAAACTTGGTTACATTGCTGTAACTTGGAGTTCTGAGTTGGAGTCATCAAGTTTGTAGAGAAGTGCAGAGGTTTATTTATGTTTCATCATGCTAGTTTAATCAAAGTACTGGCACTGGATGAGGAATGCAAAAGTGCGCTGTGCTTTGTGAGTGCACATCACACTTAGCCACATAGATTTAATGGACTGAAAGAGGAGGCAGTCATACATCCCACTTGTGGATGACATGCACTGGTTAGATTTACTTGATGAATACTCTGCTTTACTGACATTAATGCCTTAGTAAATTAAAATGATGCACCAATGTGTTTTGAGTGGACAAGAGTGAAGTTATAAACACAGCAATTGCATTTTGCCATTGGATTTGTATTGACACTGTTATCCAGAGGGCTTCCTGCTCACTCCAGCAGTGATATTTTTGTTATATGCAGGACAGAAACTAAATTACCTTTGTGCCAGTGGTCTTGATCTGCACAATCATGAATATAGTGCCTTCAGCTCTAAGCTGTTTCAAATGCTGACTTTTTGGCTTTATGGAAGAATTTAAGATTCTAGCTTTTTCAAAACATCACACACATTAGGATATTAGGCTTTAAACCAAACGATTCACTTTAAGGAATTCTTTTTGTGTTTGACTCTTTCAAAGGACAAGGATTATAACTGAAACGTGATTATGAGATGACAGTAATGACATGCATGAAAAGAAAAATGGATGAAAGTGAAAATGGAACTTACGAATATTCCTCAAGCATCTCTACATCTACGAAAACGATGATCCCAGCTCTGAAAATGTTTTGGTGGGGCAACAAAAACCACAAACAGACTTAAATCTGCCTACAAATTGTTGCATGTGTCAAGCAAAATATAATAAATTTGTCATTGCACAAGTACATATGTAAAACATGCAAAGTAAAACAAGGGATTTTAATAAGCAGCCCATAAATATGTAACTTTTGAAGACTGCAGTTTATCTTCTGAAATTCAACTTGATTGTTTGTAACTAATTTCTAATTATTTTGCCTCAACTGAAATCTACTTAAAAGTTAAGTTCTTTTAAAGTTCTTTTAAATTAACCATCCTGAGTAACATGCAATTTGAGCAATAAAGATTGAAAAAAAAAAAGACACCCAAAAAAGACTCTAATTTGAAATGACATTGGGAGGGATGAAGGGTAAGATAAGCACAGAGGATCTCAGGTGGAGAAAGGGTGAGCGGTGATCTTGTGTGAAGGTGAATTGTTGTTTTCACAGCAGAAGACATGCGAGTAAACCTCTCCCGACACACATGCTGGAAACACTGACAGAAGCTCCTAAAAAAACGTATTCGCTTAAGGTCAGAATCAAGGACCGTCAAGCAGCTGAAGAAAACGGTCTACTTTGTTAGGTTATTAATGTCTTTGCTTTCTGGGAAGATTTATGGTGATTTCAAGCAAAATTAAAACCAACAGTCTGAGGAGCAGTTTTACCAGCTTACAGGTTTGTCTCAAGACATTTGGGATTCAGACCTGAATCTTAAGTGAACTGCTGTGGATAGTCTGACTCCATGTTAGAAATACAGTGTCACTTTGAGGAAAAATCCTGTCATTCCCACATTAAGCCGCTCTCACAACAGTGGAACTTATACTCACCATTTGATCATTAACTCCAAATCAGTTAAAAGTATGAGTTTAAGGCATTGACACAAATAAAGGTGGACAATGTGTCTCCACTTCCTCATGCTATACTAAAGTGAAGCCACAATATTCCAGATATGGGTGCTACGATCTTCTGCTGATGACATCATTTGAAACCAGAGTCTGTGCAGGCAGTTTCATAGCATCAAATAGGTAATTAAAACTAAACTTATCAGAAAAATGAACACTTGAACATATATTGGTGTGACAAGAACTACCTAAAATGACAGAAACCATCTTTAGGAAAAATCTGTTTGAAATATTAAGTTTTTAATTTGGCCCATGTCCACTCTGCTAACATGCAGGGGGAGGTGGCTACGACCTGTACCGCAGCCAGCCACCAGGGGGCAATCAAGATGTTCTGGCTCCACTTTTGGAGAGCTTTCATGTTGTCCATCTTTATATAGTCATTGATTTAAAGCAATGGTGTTGACATTTTTAAAAATATGGTTATGTTCTGTATTGCAGAGACCATCTGCTTTTGACATGTGGAACTGAAGCAGTCATTTAGCAAAAACAAAAAAGACTAGAAACAGCAAACTGCTGGTCCAGTTCTTCTAACAGCATCCAAATCTTCCTGTCGGGACCTTTAAACCTCAATAGTATCCCTCACATTAGGCCTAACATCTCCTTTGTTTGGTTGGGCAGCACAAGCTAATTGTCTTCCCTGTTTAAAATCTTATGCTAGGCTAAGCTAACCAACCACTTAGCTAACTGTCTGCTTCTAAATGTGGCTATACATGTACCAGACAAATAAGAACTAATGCTCAACAAAAGTGCATGTGTTCAAAGGTAATACGAGGCTTTTGTGGCTTTATTGCAGAAACATGAGTTTTAGGGCACTTGAATAAATATTGCCGTTAGCAGGAGATGGATACACACAGTTAGCTATTTTGATGATTAATTTATAAGGTTACACCAAATATGATGTGAGTGCCTTATTTATTATTGAATACTGATGAATGCTATGTGTCACCCATGTGTGGATACAGGTCTAATGGTGGTGTGGGAGGCATTTAGGCTTATCAGGTAGGTTCCTTGCGTCAGAGCAGAAAAAGTAGAAAAGGTCAAAAACAGTCCCTGGAGGCCCCACAATGCAGTCCAAGATGCAGAAAATCATATGTTTTAATACCTGCCATAAGCAAAGTAGTCAGCTACACATTATAGTTTACATTCATTTGAGAACAGCTCAACAAAAAGTTCCCACAATAAACTATATTTGCAAAACGACCTGCTGTCAGATGAAAAACTACTTCTGCATTGCTTTTAGCCAAAGTGTTTATCCTACAACTCAGGGAATCAAAGTTTGACCTCTACAAGTTACGTTGGTGCTTAAAATTTCACCAACCATGTCTGTCTCCCAAACTTTTAGAAAAGTTCAGCCTTTTAGATTTTTATTTTGGCTTTTTACACCAAAGGAATTTTAAAACCTGTTTTCATACATAAATTTCACTAAAATCTGATGCCCCTACATGCCTGTGTGCCGACTGGCGACTGTTCGAGTTTGACCTCTAACTTTTGCTAATCAATAAATTTTTCATGGCTGTAGTCTGCATCAGTGTAGGCTGCTCATCAGGGAAGAAAGTCAAGCTGAATGTGCCTGTTTCTGTTTTGGAGCATTTTTTAGAATTTCAACATCAAATTGTTTTTAGGTTATTTAGGATAGCGGCCTATTTGAAGACATATACATTTAAAGTTAATGCTGTAAGCGAGGAAGGTCCCGTCCCTCTGGATTTCTCCCTTATGTCTAAATAACAAGCGATCGAGCCCTCGCTTGCTCACTAGCTGTTTCTCACCAGATGCCCCTCACGCACTGACTTCCACTGCCTGGTTCAAACTCTGACAGTGACTATAAAGTGAAAAGAGATGACAGGAGTTGATTGAAAACACTCACTGTTAACTCTGCACTCTGTTTATTCCTGTTGTTTAACACTAGACAGAAACAGATGTGACATCTACTGAGACACAATGCTCCATGACATATGGAACAAAAATTTAGCTTTCCACTTACACGAACCGAGATCGTGTCCTGGTGTTCGTGTTAGGTGGCCTCCAGGGAGAGCACCACCTCCTGCTTTTTTTTGTCATAATTAATTTTAAGTTCATTAAATAAGCTAATTGTGTATTTTATTGAATCTTGGTCAGCATGAGGTGTGGGCAACATTCATTATTGCATTTCATCATTATTGTGTAATAAAACAGATTTATTCCTATAGAGGACCCTGTGTTGCTGACAGATTTACTCAGTTGTTATTCTGTTTCTAATTCTCATCCTTCCATCAGTGGATCACAGAGGAAACCAACAGTCTTTGGATAAGGCAATGCATGTCATCGCTCAAATCTATTTTTTTTTCTGCAGTATCTATTGTGATTATATCCTTTTATGCATAGGCTGCCTTTCAGCTTGATGAATATTCTGACTGTGAGGATGCGTCTTGCTTATTTGCTTAGGGAAGCTGTTATAAATGAAAAATGTTTTGTTTCTGAGTCTGCTGTATATGGCTCGCTCAACATTGATCCAATGTTTCTTAAATGGCGTGCAATACCCTCATTTAGTTGAACAGTAATTGGACTCATTGACACTCTGTTGGTGTGATTTCTTCATGTGATGTTCTGTGTCAGCTGCCACATCCACCCAAAAATCTGTCATCAAAAGATATGTCTAAAAGTAAACTGAATTATAAAAAACTCCATTTGGTTATAACACGATCCTATTTTCAGTAATATGAATTTATTTCCATTTATTTCCATTGGGGAGCAAAGCATAATGTTATGCAAATGAATGGATATCACAGCCTGCCTCCTTTTGTCATTTTCCCTCTTATGCTCACGTCTCTGTCTGCTCAAAAACAACAAAAAAGTCTTAAAAAAATAGAAGAGGAAAGCATCTTGTATTCCATCCAAGGTTGTTTCTTCCTAGAAAACAAAAGCTGTAGCAGAAAATGAACAACATGCAAAAGATTTTGACATCATTTAACTGACTGACTGTCCTCAGTCGTGGTGTTTATTCTGCCAAACAGTCAGCACGCATCAAGAATCGAACATGAGGCAAAACATGTTTCAGGACGTCCATTCAGCTTTCCCAGCTTACAGCGAGAACAGAGAAGACGGCAGCTTCCAAATTTTTCTGTGAAGACCAGTCGTAAATTCTTTTCCACGGTTAATCAAAAAGCAAATGCAACAGAAGGCTACAGGTGCTTTGTTTTGTGTAGGCTACTTGTAGCTCGTCTTTGATGTTGCTGAATTGTGGGTAGTCAAGGTGAAAATATAAGAAAAGAAATATCAGGTCAAGGTGACAGTGAAGTTTCAAGCCTTTTTTTAAAGCTGATTGTAGGTCTGTTGTGCTGCTGTATCAGACTTCTTCAGTCTCACTTAAATAAAAGCTTTGCGATATCTTTCCAACTTTAAACAAATGTTAAAGAGTATAAGAAGGATGTTCTCAAATGCATAAATTTAAATCTTAGGGTTAATCTAAATGAAATCATGGCTCACCTTGAAGTCATTTTTGAGCACTATTGTATTGGGCCATAAGAGTTATCGTCCAAATAGGTTTTCACATCTGATAATGTAATATCTCTCTCAAAGCAAATGGACTCCAGTTTATGTCGCTGATTGCTTTTAAGTTAGGTGAGCTTAAAAACCTTTATTCTTTTCAGTGTAGAGTATAAAGTAATAGAGTATAAGTATAAAGTGAGGATTTTGGTTGCCCTGAATATGAGCTAATAGTCCAGTCTTTGGCTCAGCAAACAAAGATTTTATTGAATGGTGGAAACTCGTGTCAGGAGCCAGTTCAGATGAGGCTTAATGCCATATTACCAACAGGCAACGGCAACAGGCAATCCCCAGGAGGACTTCCATGTTGAAACTCTTCTGCTGCTACAGTATCCAATCAATTACGGAGCTGCTGAGTGAACACCTTGTGAAAGCTGACATAAGAACTGAATCAATATTCATTAATTTGCCTGCTCTGTCTCAGAACTGTGGAATCGAATGGCTGAACATGTTTTCACTTTGGATATCACATTTCCAACAAACTGGGGAAAAATATTTATAGTTTACAGATCTTTAAGAAGCATTTATTATACAAATGCTTTTAATGTTACATAAGTAAATGTCTTGCACACCTGTCGAAAGACGTCATTATTTTACTATTTCACTACCAAAAAGGTTTAATGTCCTTAAAGGTGTTTAAAGCTGCCAACAAAAGCAGGTAAAATCTCCTTTTCTGTTTAATTTTTACTTGTTTCAGTGTAGTCTTAAAACATCAAGATGGGGCTCCTCTTCACTCCACTAATGATTATTATTCACTTCTACCCTTATTTCATGAAAAATTAAGATAACGTAATGAAGATTTTTAAGACCCAAAGCCAGAATAAATTATGTTTTACTATGGATATTTTTGGAAGACTTTCAGGATCTTCCTTCCTCATGCAGCTAACAAAGATTTAATACCAGTGATAAGTCTGGGACGTTACAAAGGACTGTATGCATGAATGAATGTATTAAATCTTTATTAAAGAATATTAAAATCTGATCATTTCCTCAGACTAATTCAGTGAGGGAGGCAGTAGAAATGACGTAATGTATATTTGGTCATATTGTGGAATGTCCTCCCTTCAAAGTGGACAGATTAATGTCTCCATGAAATCTGGACTGTCCTAATTTTGAGCATTTGTCTCAATAATCAATCTGAATGCACAGTTTGACTTGTAAAATAATGTTTGTGCAAAACATTCGCTTCATTGACATACATGAGACACTACTCCTTGCTGCACAATATGTTCAGAGCACCAATAATTAAGGTGGTGTACTGATGCAGATGCTAAACTGATCATCTGCTAATCTGTGAAAATGCCACAAACCATCAACCTGTAGGCTCTGACTTCACAGTTTATTGTTGTCACTCCCCAATCTGCGCTTTGCTGGGTGAATGCGTGTAAGGAGCAACCACGTGTCCTAGGAATTTCTAATGTTTATTTATAAAATGTTTTGAGGGAGACATGATCAGGTTTTTTAGTAACACAATGAGGATGTGTTGTCAATGAACATATTTGTCTAGTTACAGAATGTCTGTCTGTAAGATGTCCACTGACGACGTTTTATTGATGTAACAGTTAGGCACAGGCACTAGCAGTACTTAAGGGAAAGACTGCGGTTTCGGTTAAATATTGGAAACATCAGCGAGCTGACATGTTTACTTCATTAACATTTAACCAAAAACATAATCTTCCTCTCACCTTAACCAAACACCCGCTATCCATGCAGACTACCTCCCCACGGCTTGGACTTGGACATGGACTAGTGCGAGTTTTTTTTTTGTTTGTTTGTTGGTTTATTCCCACAATATAAATGGGAAAACTGAGGTCTCATGATTTCTGGCTACCTTGCTGGTCAAAATTCAAAGAGTATCTCCCGCCGTATCATCAGTATCATCTGTGGCTGTCAGTGAGTGAATACCTAATTCTTGCTGCCTGGTGGTTTTAAACCTGCAAATCATCTCAGCAGTTTAAGATGACAAAATGTAATAATGTGTTCTTCTGCCTGTCAGTTAAAGCTGCTCCTGTATATAACAGTGCATACAGCACTCACAGATGTTCAAAAATACAAACAGCCCATTCTGGTTTCTGGTTATTTTTCTGAGGCCTTAGTTGCAATAATGTATTTTACACCTACATTTACTTCCCAGGGTTGAAATTGTCTCTAAATGAGAGAAGAATTGCTGCTGTATTTCAATAACATGCTTTTTGTCGTGCGTCTCAGCTTGTCTCAACAATTGCCTCAAGAAAGCCTCCCGAATTGCCTGCAGAATTACCTGCCTTATAGGAACGTAGAAACCAGTCTCTCCAGTCTAGCAACACTGTGATTTGTACCCCTTTATATCCCAATTTTCTGTATCTGTATAGTTATGATTTCAAGTGGTGCAGAGGACAGCATTTGTTGGTGATGGAAGGATTTCTCCTGGTTCTTTCCTGTGGGGTTCAGATGAGATATTAGAGCAGCATCTTAGAGATGAGAGCTTGTTTTTCCCTGCTACCAATCAAGGTTGTCAAGAGTGGCATAATCACTTGAGAAGCGCATTTTGTTTGTGACTGTTCATATGATGTGTTTTACATGAGATATCTTCAGTATTGCACACTGCTGCTGAGAAAACATGCTTAATCCACAGCAACTTTTTTGATCTCTAGATGCATTTGCACTGAAAGCGATTCCTCTTAGATGTTCATGCAAAGACTCATGCAGCTAAATCTGTTGACATTAGTAGAAAAGGTTACATGTTTACATGGCAGACGCTATCTCCAAAGACTTCTCTACAATCAGGATTCATGCAAAGACCGAAAGATGAGAAGAAGAAGAAGAAACCAAAGAAATCCCAACAGTTTGAAAGCGTTTTTTTTTCTTTGCCATTTTCTGAAATAACAGAGCAATGACAGTATATGGCTGATTTTATGATTGCTCTCAACGATGTGCAGGTTTTATTTAGGTTCAATTGTATCGCTGTTGTGCCAAAGAGCTGCACGTCTCTGCAACCAGTGCTACATCGTGCGGAAATAAAAGCCTGAAATATCTCTGCCTCAATTCAACTTTCTGCAGAGCAGCGAGGGCGAAATCAAAAGACGGCCAAGACTAAAGAGGAAGGCAGACAAGGGAACCGTGTGGATCATATAGAGGGAGGTCTGTGCATGTGAAAGGGGGATGAATGAGGGAAAGCAGTGCATCAGTCTGTGTACCTTGAGGCCAAAGTCTGAGGGAAAAGGCCTATAATGGCATGCGCTAGTGTGAGCTAGGCTGGATGGTTGCATACTCGACAAGATCCCCAGGGCCAGTGTGAGCAGAGCTTCGTGGGCTGGGAGAGGAGGCCAAAGCTGCAGTATCCAGCTCCGCATACTGGACATCACAGTCCTTGTGGCCAGAGTTCTGGAGACAAGAGAGGCGAAATGTGTGTGAGGAGTGAGGCAGCCAAAAATATGAGAGAGGGAGAGAGAGAGAGAGAGAGAGAAAGACAGATTGACAGACTGAGTGAGACAGAGAGAGATGAGAAAAAATATTGATTGATGATCTGATGGTCACGGGGACATTCTGACTTTGTGAGCAGCAGTGTTACAGAGGGACGCAAAGAAAAATGTGAAAGCATGGAACTTGTTAATAAAATGCCAGATCAGGTTCGAGTGTGACAAAGATGGAGATGTTACACAGAAAACAGCAGTCAGATAGAAACGAATAAAAGACCATAAATAAAAGCTTAGAGATGGAGACTGACTTTGTTTTGTTTGTTTATTTGTTTACATGCACATAATGACAATACTCTCTATTGTTTTTTATTCAGAGGCTATTTCCATTTGAAACAGAAAGACACTTTTATTCGGTTCGAGTTGTTTGCATGATTGTGTTGCGTTTCTCAGAAATTATGCAACGTTATGAGTTGATGGGCATGAAAACTGGATTTAAACAAAAACAGTCACTGGAACTAAACAAACCAAACACATACTGGGCAGTGCTGTAACGCCTGGATTATGCTAAATGCATGTCCACACGGTATGTCAAATCACTAAAACTACGACGGCAGTAATTTATGTGTTCTGATTGCTGTATGAATTCGCTGATTGTGTCTGGAACCACTGTTCAGCACATGGCCATGTTTAGACAACCCGTAAGCACATTCAGTGATTGCTTTAATGCTGGAATATCGGCGTGCATGTAAACACAGACAAAGACCTTCATTTAACCAGCATCTGACCAGCGTGCACAAACACAAAGTCCAGTGGCTGACTGACTGATTGACTTGATGAGCAATTGGCTGAGTGGATGACTCAGTAAATGACCTTAATGAGGTAATCAATGAATGACCATGGAAGCTTTCTGCGCTGATTCTCCAATTCAGAAATACTTGGGTCAGTAATAATCTGAGAAATTATGAGTTTGGGAAACACTAATGAAGACAGGGGCTTAAAAGAAAAATTATTAAAGAGACAAAAAGAGAACAGGACAACATTAAAGCAAATGAGGTTTTGATTTCTTCTGTTTGCCCTTTCAAAGGTGATCATCATTGATTTTTAATTCTAGTCCCAGAACTGAAAAACAGTTAATCCTGTTTACATATGTGTTTTGAATAAAGTGACAAAAGATGGATGTTAACATGCTGATGGAGCAACAAGGTTTTCGGCACAGAAAAGGACGAATGGCAATCAGTTTGTAAACTAAAATTACAGGTGAATGATGACAAGAATCAAAGGATAATGGACTAATCTCCCCCTCTGCTACGATTTGATGTGTAAAAACCCCACAATGTGCTTTGCTGCAGAGTATTATTTTTCTATCTTGAGAGCAAAAATGACTGCATGAGAAAGTCAGTGATTGGATCAAATCCTCCTTTTAGTGTCTGCTTGTTCCTGGTGATGAAAATGGAATAAAAGCGGGGGAGTCATGACAAAGTAAATGCAAAGCAGAGATGTCGGCGATCTCCCTAAATGGCTGCTCAGGATGGACAGTGAGGGGGGCGTGACAGAAAATGCAATGCAATGATACCTGTTGTCCCCCTCCCATTACTTGAGTGTACCTTATTTCCAGCTGAGAAAGGATTACATAGAAATGACTGAATCTTTTACAGGATTTCCACATTAATAATTTAAATCTACTGTGCAATCTCTCCACCACTGCACATTTCCCCTCCACTCACACCCTGCACTCGCTGGATATTTAAATATCTGGAATATTTGTCATGACCAGAGTGCAATCAGGGGGAAAATTACAGCCACATCGCATTCAGAATTGGCAGATAGTGTTTTGCCCCCAGAGAATCATCATTAGTAACACTCGACGCTCAGCACTCAATGCATGTCTCTCACAAATAGCGTTTTGAAAACCTCGCTGATATCCGATTCATTTTGAGAGCAGCCCTAAACTTCAACTTAAGTTGAATGTTATCAGAGATAAGAAATAAATCTCAGAAAAATCTACCCTCTGTGTCCAAGATTATCAGACTTAAACATCTGCTTCCTTTCAGCACGGAACTGAATACGATAGTTTAAACTGCTGGATGGCTACACAGTAAATCTGATGAATCAATCCAGGGAAAACAACAGAAGTAACTGGGTCATTGCTGCAAGTTTTGGTTAAAAAAAAATAAAAGTCATTTCCAAAGCAAAACATGGAATGTAGTTTTCCATTTCAGGTGATATTTAAGGACGTTTAACCGGAGCTATCACTAAACACATAATACACTAATTATTGATAAGCCAGTTCAGGTTATTCAACAGAAACATAAAATATATTCTCAAGTCTAATCTAGACACTGTGGCCAATGAAATTAATTAGTCGGTTCAATCTTTTGATAGCTTACACTACTGTAACATTTGCTTAAGATGAAGAAAAGTCAGATAAAGGACAAGACTGGTGACATTCAGTATTTTTCTTACTGCCAACAAATTGCATTAAAAAGACCAAAAGCAGCAATGTGTTACAGCATCTCTCAACACTCGCCAACTTCCCAACTCTGTGGCTCCATCTGATGAATACACACCGTGAGCACTTGCAGAATCAGGATGGTGTGTGTGGGAGTGACTCAATCATGTTCATGGTAATGAGGGAACATTAGCAGAGTGACAGTGCAGCTCACTGATGTGTTTTTAATAGTTTTTGGACATTAATGAAGCTCTATGACACACTTGAATAATAATATAAATAAAGTCATTGGTGGTTTCGGTCTTTGACAGTAGGAGAAAAATATTTCCACATTTTATTCATCCTGCAAGTCTCCTGTGATTTTGATGGTCTGGGGTGTGTCATTTATTTTGACAATTTGATATTAAACAAATGTGTCAAATTTACACTGACTGACTAATACAAGATAAGTTGATTGCACTAAACTGATCAGGAGATTTTACAGGAGTATGGAGATACAACGTGTTGGAATTAAGATAAGCACCCACGTTTAGCTGTCGTCTCTCTTTCTGCAAGTTGCACCAACGTGTTTACACCAACAGCATGTGTTTGTTACAGACAACATGGCACTTACCTCGCTCAGCACTGCAGGGAGCAACAATAATACGAATTTAAAGCAGATTTGCTACTGCACAGTATAGCTGCAACAGCTAGTGTTCACTCTTACCACTTCATAGGATGAATTTTCTGCTCATGCACACAACACAAACAGGTTTGCACACGCGCACACGCAGTCTAAAAGTCCAAAAGACTTTTATTTTCTTTAACTCATAGCTGAGACTCCAGCCAAAGCAAACAAAGTCCCCCAAAAACACTCACCACAGTTAGCAAAGGCACCAGATAGAACAAGGCAACACATCGTAGTCAACAGTTAACACTCAGGGACAAAGATGTACTGAAGAGCATCACACTGCAATTTATCTGCACACAGTTGCCATGCAAACACACAAGTCAATACAGCAGATTAGAGGAGGAGGCGGGGATGTGAGGCAAGGGGCAGAGCGGGTGGTGAGAGTTGGGGTCATAATGTGTAAGAGTCCGCACACACACACACACACACACATACACACACACAGAGGCTGTCAGCCTGCCCGGGTTTAGATAGAAGGTGAGCGGTGCTGATGTAAATGATGAGATAAGGAGCTTAGTCAAAGCACCCAGTGGATTTACTGGCCGGCTTGTTAGAAGGGCTGCCGTCCACTTTTAATACCAGGCAAGCAAAGACAGAAGCAGCTACGTTAAAGATCCTCAGTGGCACTCAGGAAGAACCTCAGCGCTGCATTTCATTTGTAAATCAATTCTCAAATACTTCCAAGCATAATAGCCCAGAAAGCTCGCCCTTTCACCAGCAATTACTATTGGCCGAAGGCAGCGGCTGTGGATGACCCCTTCATAAAGAATCTTGGTTGAACCCGCTCATGGCATCACTACTCACCGGCTTATCAGTGAAGGGGGTTGACTCAGAGGGCGCCATGTCGTAATAAGGAGGCTGGAGAGGAAGCTTCTGCATTTCCTCCTCCTTGTCGAGATGAACCACCTACAGGAAACACCGAGAGCTCAGCAACACTCGTAATGAGCTCCATAACTGCACAAACCAGGCAGGTTTATCCTCTTCATCAAGGTTAACTTTGCAATTAACCCATCAGTGACGCCGTGTTGTATGTAATGAAAGCTTTATTTGTTTATTTTTCACTGGTAATGAGCAGAAACAGGGTCTGAAATCTGAAAAACACAGTTTGACAGCAGTTTGAACTTCAGCCGCTCTGCTGAACTCTATATGTGCATCCAAGTTATTTTGTCAAATCAGTTGCTTCCACATCACACAAAGGTAATGATGCAAACTTCTGAAATAGCAGAGCAGAAATGCTAAAGCTGAAGGAGGAAGCTGTGAATACATGAAGGTGACATGCGATTACAAAACAGATACGCCGCAGATTAATTACAGCTCAGCAAATGCAGGTTGTCAGTTTATGGGTGAAGCTCCTTGAAACCACCTTTATATATTAATATCAAATAATATGTTGCCTCCTCTATTTTAAGATAAAAGGTGAAAATAGAAATTATCTCCAACAGCATCACAGACTGCCTTCAGTGTCTTGAAATCCCAGTTTGGTGTTTACTTTGGCAGGTTTCTTTCACTGGTTTGATGTTTCTGTGCTGAAATTTGGACTCATCCACCAGCAAAGACGCCTTTGAATGAAGACGTTCTGCACACATGCCTCAGCTTTGTTGCATTCCAGAGGAATATCTACTCAGTGTGGGGGGATTTGAAACCGGACTGGAGTAGAGATGTAGAAATTATGTATTTCAAAAGCCAAAAAAAGTGTTTACTTACTGTCTGTAAAAAATGTGTTGAACATTATAACAAAAAGGAAGTCTAAACTTTTTATTTAGAAAAAATTGTGAGTTATACAATATAGTAAAAAATATGTAAAATAATATAATAATATTGACACGTTATTGTACTGAAACCAGTTATTGGATCGGTAACTTGAATTTTATGATGAAGAGTTTATTGTATTTTATTTTGTACAAACGCAGCTACAAATAAAGATGTTAATTCTAGAGTGGCAATTTAAGGAAATTCAGCAGAAAATTACTCTTTCATGTCAGAAGAGAGCGGGGAACATTGGAAAAGAAATGAATGGTGAAGATGATGGAACCAATCCTATTTCACTTTAGATATATATATATATACAGTACATCTCAAAAGTCGCACCATGAAAGCACTGTAGAACATTTTTGCGACCCAAGGCTCTTTTTTTGAAAGAAACAATGAAAATAAAGGAGATGGCAACATCATGACAGCTGTCTCACTTTTATCCCCACCACCACCATTCAGCAGACTGGTTGTGGGCAAAGTCGTATCTCCAAGCTTCTCACTCTAAAATTCAAGGTGCAGCTATTTCTGCAGTGTATGAGAAGAGGAGGGTGAGGTGAGGGGGTTCCTTTCCAGTTTTCCTTCAAGCCACCAAACTTTCTGCACAGCGTGCTCCTAATTGATCTGTCAAACTGCATCACAATGCAAAGTTTGATGCCTCTGACATTAGTACCTTTCAAGGGGTTTTTATGGTGGGATATTCAAAAGAGGCTCCAGAGACGTTTCACTTGAAATAATTAATCAGTTTGCTAATTGCACTTGAACGCTCACAAAGCCTTCATTAAACATTTGTCAGGTCTGAGCATTGGACAAAGAAAGGAAATAAAAGCGAACGAAAGAAATCAAAGTCACTCGGAACAATGAAGTTATCAAATAATAAATGTGCGATTCATGCAGTACATGTTGAACATTGTGTTCCCTCTTCACACCTTTGCGTTGTTGGACTGGAGGACTCAAAACGCTGCCAAATTGTCTTTGATCCCCATTTTCTTTACACTTAAAATTAACTGCTGCCTGCCACTCAGTATGCCCTTGGTTGGTGAGAGTTTTTTCCGTTCATATTACATCAAAAGAAGGTGAGTGGTCGAATGGTGAGCTATACCAGCCTTCATATGCAATTAGCTGGACGAAATGCTTGCAGGGGGGTGTAAAGACATCTGCCCCCCCCCTCACCTGCTGGAAGGTCTGTTTGGCTCTCTGAGTCCATCTCACAGCAACAAACTCTGAACGCAGATGTTTATTCTTTGGCTGTGTTGTCAGTTTTGCTCTGTGCATTGGGCAATAATAAAACCACGATGCTGCCAGTTCCTTCAGGCCAGCAGAGGCACCTAGCAACCTATCCTGGAAGTTGAAGTTGAGGAATTTACTGCATTTCCTGTCATTGTGGGCTTTTGTTTGTTATATCCAACCTTGCCTCCAAAATTGGGTTTTCACTGTTGTTGAGGGTTTAGCAGCCCCAGCAACAATAAACTTATCAGAAAAAGTGAATGAATTATCTTTGTGTATATTTATTCTAAATTATTCATCACTATGACCACATAAGCCAACAGTTACTCTCTCACAGTATGAGAATGTGCACCCTCTTTGTCTTCAAAAGTAGCAAGTCCAGCAAAGCTAAACCTGCAGCTGTTCACAGATACGCTGAACAATAAATAGATCTGTGTTGCTATTACAAACTGCCTGACAGCTGGACAGATGCTGATTATCTCACTGTCATTTAAACAAACAGCTCATCAAGTTGATTGACAGGTTTGGGGCAGGAACTTGTCCAGCTGAGCTGAGGGAAGGATGGTGAAACTGAACACACTGGTTTCTGGATTATGATATCAAGTTGGAGCTCAGATCCCTCAACATTGCTGATTTGTACTGTGGAAGCTAATCTGCCATTGAAACAGATGATGATTGAAGGGTGAAGGTGAGGCCATTGTTACCTCGTGACTCGCTGTGCAGAATGAATTACAGACAAAAACAAGAACAAACTTGAAATCTCAAACCTTACAAACATTTCTGTTTTGTCTGTCTGTTAGCACATATATTTCATTTAGTACACGCCTGCTTGTATAACAGTGATGCTTTTTGTTTATGTATCAGTGATTATTGTTCAGTCATGCGTACTTTACCCATTATGTCATGAACCTGCTGTGATATTTTTTTCTTTTACTTACTTTTATTTTTGCAGATGCAAGCTTGCTGAGTGTGCAGCCTCTGTTAAACCAACTACAGCCATAAAATCGAACACATTAAATCCTGTTAAGTGTCTATTACAGCCTCATTTTTCAACTGATCACTAATGAGTCCAGCACTGGGTGCCTTGCCCAAGTAGTCCTCTGCATTAGTTGTGTAGGGAAGAGAGCACATTACATTCCCTTCCCTCCATTATTTTCTCTGCCCAGATGTCCAGAAGTTTGACCTTGGAGCTATAAAGACATATCGTAAAGTTGGAGTTAAAATCTCAGCAGTGATGATACAGTGGAGCCAACTTGCCGTTAAGGTGAATCTTCAATTATTCAGATTCTAATAATTCTTTTTTACACTTTATCTCCCCAATTTGGAACAAGCAATTATTTTGTACTGCAGCCCTGACAACACTAACGCCTGAGACAGAAAGCTGAAGCTCACTGGGCTCTCTGCAGACTCTGCTCGACCCAACCTTTGATGTGCACATTCCGCTGCACTTGTTAATGTTATGGACAAATCTACAGCAAACAAAAATCGTGCTTTTAAAAAAGCCCAACACGATATAAATATTCTGTTGTCAAGCAACAGAATACTTTACTGTGATTAAAACAGTTGGTCAAGCAGACAGTGAGCCTATCAAAGGGTCTGTGCAATGTTGGTGCAAGCATGCAAAGTGATGTTTCAGAACTTTGAGAGAAACATGGTTCAGGTTTGGATTAAAGTTCAACTATGTAATTGTGGCGGCATGCAAAGTTAGGAAAAAGCAATGCAGTTGCCTTGAGTCCACGTGCGGGTCTGCGCTACAAATGAAATCTCAACCTTTGGCTGTATACTACTCTTTATAGTATCTGTTTGCAGTACAGAAATCGACACACTTGTCTGTATTATACCAACAAGAAAAGGTGTAATGATGTAATATAAACACCATGCAAAAATGCAGCTTTTTTTGGTAGGTGTTCTCAGAGCTGCTTCAGCACTAACCACAGTAATTTTAATTTTTACCAGCTGTGACTATGCTGAAAAATACAACTATATTTACTCTGTCTTGCATCTTCTCTGTCACTTTTTCACACTACATACTTAAACCCTCTGAGAATGAGTGTGCAGCGTGGAGTTTGGCACATGCCAATCGTGTTGCCTGCTTCTTTTCACTTGCCAGGAGGGAACTTTACCAGGGAGGGCGTAACACGCGTGGTGCTCCTGCAACCGCCCCAACCTCTGCTTGTTTGTACATCAAAGCGATGCCACTGCCAAGGATTGAGCACGAGTCTTGTTGGTGTAGGCAGCGTTTTGCCTCTTCGCCCCAGACCAGTGATCTGATTCTCCTCCCTAATCCACTCGATGTTGACATTTCAGTTTGTCTCTGATTAATAAGAAAACTGCTCATTGGAGTTAAAAAAAGAAACACTCCTGTGAAATGCAGCTGCCTGGCAGAAAACAAGTAGCTTTTATCATCTGTAACGCTCATTTAATAAGGTCCAAATATGGTACAATTAACTGAATATAGAACAATAATATAGTACTATTCAGTCCAGAGATAAGAACTGCTTCCCAGTACAAACAAGTTACTTTGTAATATATATGCTGCAGTGTGAGGTCAGCATTTACGTGTCCAAAATGACCCACTTACCATTACTTTACTTATTAAGTGGGAAATTAATTAGCGTCAGACTGGTAATTATTGCATGTTAGTGGCCTCGCTTGGAGAATGAGAAAAGTCTATATTTAGATATTTGAGCGCTGTCAGCTAATTGTCCAGTAACTGGATTGTTGAACGAACTGTGTCATAAGCACCAGGCCATAGCAGAGGATGAAAAACACTCATATAGTACTGTAAGGAAAGAAATACTGTAACGAGCCTCCTGACATGGAATTTCACTGTATTCCAATGAAAACCATTCAAACCCCAACCCCAAAGTTCAACTGGGAGTGAAATGGCTTCGAGAAAACTATGAAGTATAAAGCTCAGCCACATTAGTGTTGAATGGCTCTTACGGCAACATCATGAACGTTCAGTAATGTATCTACGAAAGAAGAGAAGGAGGATGAGGAGGAGGATTTTACCTGGATGTCATCGGATGTCAAGTGTCCCTTCATGTCACTGTTCTTCTTTTTGGGTGGGGGAGGGGCCGGCTTGTGGGCGGGTGGGAGGTCGGTCCTGTTAAAAGAGTGAAAAGATAACATGACACTCAGCACAGTAAGGGATCGCCACTCTTCACGTCCCTCACCTTCTACAGCACTCTATAATGAGAAGTCCTGCCTGCACTTGCCTTTTTCACTCTTTCCTTGGATTTTGATAGATCTCGTGTTGGTGGCTTTGTTGCGGCGGCAGCCATTCCCCCTGCCCTTTCAAAGGCTCTCGCTGGAGAGACACTGTACTAATGAGAGTGGGCTGTAATTGGACACTGAGGTGAGGAGATGGGGATGGAGGGAGTATAGGGGGCAGGGAGAAGGGCATGCGTGAGTCAAGTCCTCAGGGTGGATTGAGCCTCATCCAGAGTGCCACGCGGACAAACACCCTGCCTACTGTGCAGCGACTGTTTGTTTGACATGTTGTCCTGAGCTGTGACTCAGAGAGCTCAGCAGGCAGCTTCTGCTCTCCACCTTTTCCCCCATCCGTGGTACTTACATCCCCTAATCCCCGGGCACTCACCCCGCCCCTCTGCTGACACACCTGGGAAAGAACAAAGCTTCAGCGACCGAACACCTGTGCTCATTCACATGCCGCAATTAGCAGAACAGCAAACAACTATTTTCTTCGAATCAACAATGAAATTTTCACCAGCAATAAAGGCCACTCCGGCACCCAGTTGTTGATACGATAATAAAATGGAAAATTAAATTGTGAGCAGCAAAGACAGCAGTAATTGAAAGCTTGATGTTGAAATCGTTTGAAGTGCATCCAGATAATTATTTCAGACAAGGAAGCAGAAGGGTTGTTGCTACAAAATCGCTACAAAGAAAACCCCTTTCCCTCAAACATGCTGGCAGTCAGATGTCATCTGCCGTATTCTGACATGCTATCAGGAGTGATCAAAGATAATGAAGTGGAGCACAGACACTGAGCTGTGTACCTACATGCATTATCTCCAGCTCCTCCTGCCTCCCATTCGCACTGGTTCACGTCCTTATTGAATAACATGACCTTTCCGCAAGGCCAAGCAGGCGTTTTAATGTGCAGAAAATTTGTGCATGAGTGCACCTCTTAACTCTTTCTTTCACGCTCATTATTTCCAGTCCGTATCACCTTGTCTCCAGACAGGGCTGCCGTGCCACTGCCAGATTCATGTGGCACCCTCTTCAGCCTCCCTGCAGCACAGAGGCACAGCAGACACACAGAGAGGCAGTGTGCAGCACACTCCTTCGTCTACAATAACCTCTTCCATCACAGAGCCTTCAGAAGAGAAGCATCCATTTTCTCTGAGACAGATAATTATGAGTCTCGTGGAAATGCGGTTTCCACAGGTACAGCAGCGTGCTCATTATAAAGTATTGTAATCCGTTGCTTATGACTGACTGGATTGTGATACAGGTGAGAACTTTAAAAGAGAAAAAGCTGTGACTGCCGACATGATCATTTGCTTTCATGAAACGTATGAGACAGAATGTAATTTTCTGCCTTTGTCTGCCCTGCAAGACACCATTCATGACATTTCTGCAATTTGCTGAAACAAAGAGCTGTTGAATACCTCATGCACTGACCTAATAGACATTTTCTGAAAAGAAAAACGGCAACAGCCATTTTTCTACAATATTTACTGTGCTTTCATCAACACCTTCATGTTCAAAAGGGATTCAAGCAGCAGGATGAAAACATACTATGTTTATGTATGACACGGCATTTGCATTCCGATCCTACTGCAGTTTTCAACTTACATTTGATCCTATAGGACCCCTGGTGATTGCATTTCATTGCACATTATGTGAAGGAGGCTGTTCAAATAGGTACTGTGTTGGGGCCCCATATGCAGAGTGGGTTTATTAAATCTGACCAAACATGAAGAAACCTCCCCGTCTCATGACTCCCACCCCACAGTAACCACTTTCTCCCTGTCATAACTCCCTTCCTTGATTGAATTCAGCTCCGTTTGTAATCACGTTACGCGCGAGCAGCAGCCTCAGGAGACAGTCAGTGTACAGACTGTCACTACTGGTTGACACAATAGCAGGACGACAGGGCAAAAAGAAGTATCAGTGTTTGACGAAGCAGATCACACAAATATACAGTGTGGCTGCGTGCCCAGACATGCATGTATCAAGACAAACATATGGTAAGGGTGCTATGAGTGTGCTCAGTCACTCGGGCCGTGTCCCAGTCCCATCCTACAAACCTAATACTGCTCAGTACTGCTCTTTCTAATATACTGTTTTTGCATACAGTGTACAGGACAGTAATCGATGTTACTGTCTTGCACAGGCAGGAACTGAGAAAAATGCACCAACAGCAAACAAGACTCAGTGTTAACAATGATGACACTTCAAAACAGCTAAAGCTAAATGACTTTTTACCCATTCGAGCTCTGCTTTCAAGCTAAACAGGTTTAGCCTTCCATGCTGTGGAGATTTAATCTTTTCACTCAAAAAATATGGTCACAGAAGGTAAAAAGATGTTAAGTATACAAGGCGGTCTCACCCCAGACAGAGAGTCAGTAAGAGTTAAAACGGGGGTTGATAGGCAGCAGAACATCAAATATTTATTGAAGTTGTTTCCTGCAATGATGTATACTTTTCCATATGGTGAGTAAAATATTCATTAATATTCCATATTTACTCCCCCAATGCATTACAGTCTAACTAACTCTGTTGTTCGCTCAATCCATCATTAGCGGGGTGCAGCACGATGATGTTCCTCTGAGCTCGACCACCTTGTGTGCGTCGCTGCTGTGTGGCTGCACAGAGTCTTCCTCAGAGCTGAGAGTGATGCAGGCAGCATGTGGGCGTTGGCTTTGTGAGACGCAGACACTAATGAAAGCTGACAAGCACCACAAGCCTGTGGGGAGCAGAAAGCACCGGGCAGAGAGAACCATGAGCTATATTCAAGTTTGCGTTGTTTCCTACTCCTACATCCACCTTGAAGACCTCGCTGCTCCTCGCTCTGTTAGCTACAAAAGGCTCAGGGCAGCTTAAAGGGAGATTTAAGGGGGATAGCGAGGAGAAAACATAACTAATCCTTAAACTGAGAAGAGTAATCTGTGAGGGAAGATTTACAGCAGAGAAAATGACTTTTACAATGCGCTCACCAAAAAAGTGACCTTACTATTAGAACTTTTTTGCAACCACAGGACAGTTTATGAGCTGCAGATAATCAGAGTTGAGACGCCCCTCAGTGTGACGGCTCTTTGTGTCTGCTACATGTGAGGAAGTGAAGTGTCGCACCCCCAGAAGCGTTTGGATTAAAGAGCAGCCGTATGACCGCAGCCCCGTGTGCGGAAAACAGCGTGAAGTGTTTGAGCTGATCCTTGGTGCTCTCATTGATTTCTGTTGATCACAATCTTATTTAGCAATTTAAATGCTAATGATACTTTTAATTGCAAGACGGGATAAATGTGATTTGATCTTTAGGAGGCAATTACTTTCATGCTTTGTCTCGCTCCGATCTTTTCAAAAGGCGGACAACAATTACTCTGCAGAGTTCAGCTGTTACTTTTACTTTTTTTTTTTATCACAAGAGAAGAAAGAACAAAACACGAAAGAAACAAAATGACTTCTGTTTTTGTTCTCTGACAAGTTTATCAAAAATTATTTCTGTTGCTGCAGGAAGGTTTTTGCCTTCTAGAACATTTAACTTACACACACACACACCCACACACACACACACACACACGGTCAGTTATCGAACCTTTTTCAACACCTTACGCATAGATATTAGATTACATACACTGCAATACAAACAAAACCCCTGAAAATAAAAGTGATCATCAAAGACAGGTGTACTGCATGTATAACATTCTGTACAGAGAAACCAAGCACCGTTTTAACTCAAAAACAACAACAGTGAATGATTTGAATTGACACCCAGTACAGTCACAGTCCATGCTGAACGACTCAGAAAGATAAGAAAGACAATCCTAGTTTGGTTACAGCTTGAAGCTAGAAGGTGTCCAACACTGAGTGATCACATTTTAAAGGGCTCCGCACAGCAGCAGTGAGAAGCACTGGTGACCGGTTTATAAATCAAAGGGTACACAAGAACAAATCACAGCTCTGCGATTCACTTCTCCCAATGTCATCTCTTTTTGCGCTCCTGAAGAAGACAACTCCTTTCATAACAGCAACATCCCATTCTTTCACTTTGACTTTACAGTAGAATTTGAAAAAATATTTAAAATCACAACGGTGCTACATTTCCAGCCCCTTGGGTGGAAGGCTTTTCATCTACGCTTGAGAAATAAAAAGTGTTGAAGCTGTTTGCCGACATCCAGCTCCTAATTCATCATTGTTTTACATTCTGCATGTGATTCTTCTCAGATATTGTTGTAAAAATGACCAGGAAGTTGGCATCAAAGTGATTTATACCAGCGAGTATTTGCAACTGCGTCCACACCAGCTGCACGTCAGGAGCGCTACAGACTGAATTCATTTTGCGAGGGGAACGGCGCCACGATTGGCAGTGCTTTTCAGCATTTTGGAGGTCATTCATCACGCTCGGGCAAAAGACAGAGCGATGAACACATTATTCTGAAAACATCGCTTTTGACAATGCCCATCTATTTTGATAATCAGTTGACTATTGTGCCAGTGCACCCTCTAAAGGGCCAGTGATTTATTAGGATTGACCAATTTTGAGTCACATCATGTGCTGCTTTGTGAGGGCAAACAGAGGCGTGACTGGCGGTGCAGTCAGGCATGTTATCAAATGCCCAGGCTTGATTAACAGCTTATCAACATGCAGAATTAAACAGTCTGGCTAAATGGTTCCCCTTTACCCTGACATCAGACACCCAGATAAAACTACGAATCTCTCCTTGTGCTTCTCTACATCAAACTAAAATCCCACACATCCTCTGCATTCACATATTTGGACATTTCAAAGAAAGCAAACAGTTTCCACCAAAGACACTGAACATGTTTGATGACACGCCACAGGAAAATGGACACAAATATTCATCTGGACAGTTAAAATCTCTGAATCACATTTGACTACATTAAGCAATACATGCCGAGCTACAAGTTGGAAACAATAACAGCAGTAACACAGCACTGACATGACTGTAACTCTTGTCATGCACATTTGACGACAATCATGCACATAAAAGTGAGGGAAAGAGCAAGAGGTGGATGAGGGAGGCTGTACAATGGGGTCTACCAACAAAGACATTATCAGTGAGTTTTAGCTTATGTAAAACAAAGCCTCTGTAAGCTTACAAATTTCCCTCCGATTAACAATTTGATATGCGTGCTCAGTCTCGTCACAAAGTGCTCTGTTGTGTCCAAGCTCCCCAGATCTGATAAACTCTAAGTGGAGCTGGATATTTTATCGTAAGACTTTTAATTAACTTTGATTTGTCTTGGCACTGTTTTCAGCGAGCTTAATTTTCATTCATAGTTGTTTATCAAACTGCATTGCCATTATTTGATGGAGCTGGATGTTTTATTTTTTTTTTTTTTTTTTTGCCATGCACCAAATAGAGATGTTTGAATTTCACTTCAAACATCTCAGTTTGTCGAGTGTCTTCAAAGGAAAAATAGAAATCCCTTAAATTCAACGTTTTTCAGACGTCAAGTCCAGTATGAATGTCTGGTCAATGATCATGTCGATGAACGTTTGCTGCTTTCAGAGCTCACAATGGTGTGCTCAAGTATGTCACTTGCAGGCCACCATTACATGCAGGCAACAGAATAGAGGATCCAGGAGGACAGGGTTCAGCGGGGGACAGACTGGGGTCAGGTGCCTCTACTTTCCTTGTGGGGGACTCTGGCTTCTCTGGAGCCTGTGTCACACAACTATCAGCAACAGCCGCAACAGCAATGCTGAGGGAGGGGAGTGGGAAACAGAGAGCAGTTACTTGGCATCAGAGTGAGAAAGAAAGATAGATTAGCAGAGAGGGAGAAAGAGACAGAAAGCAATGGGAGAGGTAAGAGTCTGTGTGCTTCATTTGTCTTTAAAAGCATTTCTGAGAGGTAGAAGCAGTGTGGTTTCGGGGTCTCTGCGGGCTGAGCGGCGGACCCGCAGAGCACCGGGACGAGCCGCAGCCGGGGTCTCGGAGGCCAAAAACCTGGCACGGCGTCTAGTCGATGCTTGACGTTAGCATCACTGCTTTGAATATCAAATCAATTACATGATTCTGGAGGGGGACCTCTAAAATAAGCATTGTAATCTCATCATGTGAGTTGATTAAAGGCTCATGTGCACCCTCAGCCAGATTCTGCACACCCCCAACCTCGGCTGTTTTGGTAATATTCCCAGGGAGGAAGATAGCCAAACCCTACACACAGCAGCATCATTCCCATGGGGATGTGGTGCACATCTTGTATATCCAATATAGCCAAGAGCATCATGGAAACCCTGGCAACCGCTGAGCTATCTGTCGTGGCCAGGTGTTTTAGACAAAGGCAATTAATGGGATTCAACTTGAATGCTTGTTTCCTTCTTCATGGAAAACAGAATTCTTACAATTCTTCCTAAACAGATGGCAAAGACTTTTATCACCTCCAGAATAACACAAGAATATATTTTGGATTTTCACAGCTCTGTTAATTGTGGCTCCCTCAGCTGCATCCTCAGCAACTTCTGTTTTCCCCTCTGTGTACGGGCAGCAGCTGGCAATGTGCAAAATTGTCATGGCCTCTGGTTTGCAAGCAGAACAAAATTACCTGGTTGGCCATAGGAGGGGAGCATAAGTAAATTAAGTCAGATTTGTAAATCTATCTTTAACAGCAGTCTGAGTTTTTTTTTTTAATATATGCAAAGGAAGAAGTGTTATTTATTCTAAAACACATTCTGAACTGTAATTTTTCAGTATAAATGATCTAACAGCAGTACTTTTCCAAGTTTCGGACTTGAACTTCCCCATCAGCGTCAGATTTGATAGAAGTGGGGTAACTTTTCTGAGGAGAGACCTCAGCACGTACTCCCAGAGTCACTCTTGAAGAATAGTGATTTAAAAGGAAATGGGCTCACTGCAGCCTACATTACAATCAAGCAACACCGTATTAGTGTCCGCTCTGATGATAATCATTGACTCTGTCTGCAGTGGTAGAAAAAGATAAACTGCTTTCTTAAGTCCGAGCACAATTAGATTAGTTTTTCATAAAGCGGACCTGACCAGCTTTCCGGATGAATGACAAGGAGGCATGGACGTGTTTGCGGTGTGTGTTCTTCTGTCCCTGAACACATTAACTGCCCTCCCCCCAAAAAGTGTTTTTTCCTTGTCAAAGTGTTTCTCTCTTGTGGACTGACAAGAGTGCACACCTAATCTTACCACCTGTCCAGCCCCCTGCAATATTCTCTGGCAGAGGCTCAGTACTCACAGGTCATTATCTGTCTCAGTTCGGGTCTTCTGCTGCCGCCGATGGACCATGAAAACAGTAACCGCCACGCCGATGATGAGTCCAATGGCAACAACACCTCCAAGGATCCCGATAACACCACCTGGGGGACCCTGCGGCAGTGGCTTCTCTGTGGACAGGGGGAGAAATAGCGGTGTCAGGGCAGGTGCTCTTTGAGTAATTGATGCTGCTGGGCTGGACTTGAAAAACAGCAGTGAGGACAAAGAAACACTAACGTTACATCTCACTGAGGTTTTCTACATCCGTGGCAGGAAAACGTTTTGCAGTAATTCACAATAATCTTGGACATACTTCAGCAACCGGTTAAAAATATTTCAAAATGAAAGCAGCACTTCATCCAAAAATAAGACAAAAGACAATAGACTATTGTAAAAAGAAAATCTTTACAAACCATTTGACATTTGCCAGGCTTGAGGCTTTCCTATCATAAAACAGCACCCAAACACCATTTTCAAAGACATATTTCAAGATGAGACCATTGTCCTGCTCCCTCTGGCACTGCATGAATAGCACACTGCTGTGGTCACTCAGCAGCTGCATTTCTAATGCATATTCCATCAACTGCTCAGAAGAAGCCTAAATTGGCTTGGATTTGACAGTGAACCCATGTGCACTCTTAAGAGCACGACAAAGCTATTATATTTCAGTCGTTTCCAGCAGGGGGTAATGCCTGCAAAAATACATTCACAGCATTTCCGAGAAAGAGTGAGTGCAGTTTCCACAGCAAAAGAAATTACCTAAATCTGTTGAGCGTAAAACATGGAAAAGTTAGTCTACAAGTGACTCTTATCTGACGCGATGGTGTAAGTCAGTAAATATTGCAGACTGTTGATGTTACCCTTTCTGCTTTGTATTCAGCACTCTCTTCTGCTGATAAATCTGAGGCTCTTAACTTTTAAAAGGCACAGCAATTGCAGAGGAAAACTAAAATTGAAAACCCTGAGAGCTGCACCAGGCTACAATCATATCCTAAACTTAATTTTTCTAAGTGTCTCTCAGAACCAATCTCTGGATTTGTCTTTGAGAGTTTTTGAAGTGACTGTCAAAAGCAATCTATGACCAGAGAACATCTGAAGCTGGAAGATATATTAGAAAATAAATACTTTTAGATACCCTCATATAACTGTTTTAGCTCAACACACAGTGCAAGAAATGGGACGTGCTTTCAAATCGTCGGCTTTTTTTTGCAATTTTATGCTTTTACATCTGATATCAACGATGAATCATCTGTAAGGGATCAGAATACAGGATGCTGCAGGTCCCATATGAACCTCTTTCACTTGTCCCTACTGATATCAGGTATTACTAAAATAGGACAGTCATCTCTTACAATGGAGATTTTGTTACTGAAGGCAAACAGCACGGGCATCTGTTTTCCTCGACAAGAGCAGTTCAAGCTGTCCTTTTTAAGACAGGCCAGGGACCAATAAATGGCTGTGAGCCTGTTGTGATGGGATACTGCAAATTCTCACCATCTTCCACTTTGAAAAGGAAAGCCTATCTCCTGCCCTCATGATGTCTCCATTATTATCTGGCCGTCCCTCCCGGTGGTGACAGGACAAGGCCTCGCTCCCAGGGGGCCTTTTCTCAAAAGCCCCTGCCTGCCTGCTTGATTCAGTGCCCATAATGATGGATACACAGAGGACTACTTCACATAAGGCCACACAATAGAAGGCACGTTAAACCACCTTGTATCCAACACACGCTGCCTTAAAGTCCATCAGATTGTCATTTCACACTGTGACCGTTGCTGCTGCTCTAATTTTCTGTTGTCTGGTACTTAAAAGCCACATCATCTCAAATTTACAGACCTGAGGAAAGTAAATATATTTGCTTGTGACCGCACACACTCCCTGCTCGTGATGCATTTCAATAAAAAAGGCAGCGGAGTAGCTTTGAAGACCGAGCATGAATGTGCTGTAGCATGGCAACAGATAAGCTAGAAGTCCGACTGTTGTCTCATCGCGCTACACAGTGAAAGCCAGTGGGCTGAATTTCATGGCCCTAATGCAAATGCCAGACACAATAGTCTGTTGTATAACACTAACACTCAGAGGAGTGGACTGGATCAGAATGCAATTTCCCTGTTGTGGAGCCTTAGGCACACAGGATTTAGACTGTGTCACCTCCTAACACATAAAGGTAGGGTGAGCCATCTGTCAACACAGTCTAAGCACTTTGTCTGCTTCTTATTTAGCTGTATGATCATCAAAAATTTAAGCATTTATTTTGAGTACATGAGTTTCACATTAAAACATCCTAATAATCACAATCTTCACGCGTGTGCACTGTTTTGCCGAAGTGATGGTGCAAAACGTTACTCTCGCTCGTGTGGACAGCAGCGAATAGCGTTAGGTGAAGCAAAACAATTTGCAAGCATGCACAGTTACTCCTTTACTGTGTCTGATAACGCTGAGCTGGGATAATGTTATCACAAAAGTTAGAGCTACCCTCTACAGAAGTCAAGGCCTTCTGCAATATGTGAAGCCAACAATACACCTTCAAATTCAATTAGTTCAAGTAAGATAGTATAACTGTACCAGATAGTCAGTGCCTGATGATTCAATTAAGGTGTTTTCCAAGGACACACGTTGTTGAGAATTTGGAAACGTGGCAATAGGACTACAGATGTGAATTCTCTTAAGTACAAGTTCACAAGATCACCGCCTTCCAACCCACATCACACGGATTGTGGATGGCATAAATAAGTCAGTGAAAAGGAAACAATTTTTAAAAAGCAGTTCTTCAATGGAGTGAACCCGAGCTCCTGCCGAAATCACTCAAGTACAGGAGTGAGGATGAACGTGAGGACAAGCATAGAATTAGGAGTTCAGGTGTCCAAATGTCACAAAAGTTGAGGAAACATTAAGCAATTTGGAAAGCATGACGGGCAAATGAGTCACTGGCAACTATTCATCCCTGACCTTCGATTGTGCTCGGGCTCTCTACTGTGGCTCTGATCCTCAGCAGAGACCTGTGTTTCTGTTGTGTTGCTGTTATGCCCGTGACTTCAAGCTATTGTGAAAGTCAACCCTGACCCCTGTGCTGCACACATTAGATATCACTCCACAAAGAGGGCTTTGTCATTTTTGTAGAATAAGCCATCGATTGCCAACAGTATTATGAATGGGGACTGAGCAATGGCTTGCAGCCGTTTTCTGCTTCATGCTTTCACCGCCAGCAGCAGTGCAGTAGGCCACCACCAGCACCATCATTACCACCTTCACCATCGGTGTCATCATAAAAACATTGAGAAGAAAAATGAAGTCCATGCTGTCATCAGGAAGAACATAATCTGTCTCTCATCTCACCGCACAGCAAGGTGTGAAATATATAGAGTGGTAAAAACACTGTCATATAATGAAAAACCCTCTCTACTCAGTCTGTTGATTTTATAGAACTAATTGTTAGAAGTAAGTGGAAATTATGCTTTTGTTTGCTGTTTAGTTCAGTTTAATACAATTTTGCATTTGACCACACTATACTTACTTTTACAGCACATTCTACATTTCAGGGGGAATAATGCAAAACTCAGCACTTTAATTTTGATAATTTTTCTTTACCTTTTGTTGTGAATAGCCTTCTTTTTATGTGTTTTACTTATGAGAAAGTATTTGAATGTATGACTTTCTCCTGTAATAAAGTGTAATATTGTGTTATTATTTTTGAAAGCCATATTTATCCATTTTGACCACTTGTGGGCACAGAAACAGAAACATAAAAACCACCTTGTGACAAAAGGCCCCATTTTTCATTCCCCATTTTTTGTCACATTTTATCTCTTTATCATAATTTATTTCTGGAAACTTTGGTCTACCAAAGCTGACCAGACCCACCAGACCCTACTGTATAGCAAATATAAGGGTGATAAAAACAAACAAAAAACAACAACAAACAAAAACAAAAAAAAAAATATTACTCTATTAATATTGAAAGACACTGATTGTGAAAGTAAAGGATCTGCACGGTTCTTTAAAGTTAAAAGGGCACAGAGAGCATTAGATTACTCCACTAGGTCATGTCGGACTAGAATTTTAAGCAAAACACAAACTCTTATCGTAAATATGTCACCGACATCAAAAAACACAAGAACCCAATAAAATACAGATTTTATTGTAAAATCAAATAACCTTTAGACCTCCTTTGACTTCTCACACACGGAAAACCTGCATAAAATTTGACCGAACTCTATTGAGTAAAGGCTGTTGTTCAAATATGTCTTGTAGCTGCCACTGAAAGATTGCTATTGATTTTCAATAAGTGTAATGCACCCATCCATGCAGCCGCCCTCTCTGTGCTGTCAGTCCACCACTGTGGCACATTTGAGCTGACAGACTTGACCTTGGCTTTTTGTAGGCGTCGCTCCCTCTGAGGTGGCGGCAATCTTCATTCTTGTCACATCTACTCCCCAGTGTTCATTGAGCTGCATCAGATGTATGAGCTGTTGTTGTTTTTCTGTGCTGTGCAGTACATCCGAACACAGTACAGTCACAGAACTGCTCACAGTCCTTCGTCAGCTTTGATGGGCTTTGTGGCATTACGTTTATGTCAGCTGGTGACCCACCGAGAATCAAATTTCCCTGACAATCCATCAGGAAGGCATCATTGGCTGAGTGCAACTTCTACCCACCAGGTTGCTCTGTTTGCTGCAGAGTTGAGACATGCAGCCAGTCAAAGGTCTCATGGGATGTGGGGGACACAGTGAATAAGTACTTTTGCATGATTATTACTTATTCATTCCTCAGGCAGAGCCTACAGCTTTATTTGCATTCTCGTAACAGGGGGTGGTTACTATAGAGAAGATTTGGCAACATTTTATGGGCCAAAAGCAAATGATCAGCTGAAGCCTGAAAATTGATTACTTCCTCACAGCTGCTCGTGGCTCTTTTTTGAATAAATGCGAACTACATGCATAGTGAAACAGCAATTCGGCGTCTGGACCATCCAAATGTATGAAAACATGGTAATCTCAAACACCAGCTGTACTCAATAGCCAAAACATGTGGGCTCTAGTGTTACCAGCCTCCCATAGAACATGTTAGTCACACATACCAGGGCAGAACGAGTTCAGGTAAGAGGCCAAAGGGTGAGCAGTCTCCAGCTGGAGCGGACTTGCCCACTCCAAATCCAATCTGTCACACAATGCAGCAATGCAGGATTTAAACGGAAGCAGGTTTTTCTCAGCAGATCGTTGCCACGCACCTGCTGAGGCCCGGTGTGGTTCATCAAACACTGGCATAAGGAGGACAATTTACATCTTAATGATGTCTTTAAATGTACAGTCACCCACGGAACTCCGACAAAAAGAAGTGTCTGGAAAACCTGAAACTATGAGGAATCACGCTGATGGCATTAAGGGGACATTGTGTAGTGACACTTTGTAAAAATGTCCCAGTCGTAAGTTTGATCACATTCCAAGAATGGATGTGGCTCCTGGCAGTCTCCCCCTCTCCCATCAGAAAACGTAATTGCTATCTCCTCCACAGGGGCTGTAATACTTTCCAGCAATACTGGGGAGTTTTCAAGTGGACAGATTGAGAGTCTGGCCACTAACCCACGCCAGCGCCACACCACCAATGCCAGTCTGAGATGGCCACCTGTTCCAAATAGCACAGTGACTGGTTTTCTACCTTGGCTTGCAGGCGACCGGCAGAGTGAAACAGTCAAGGTGTCTAGTTGCTTTTATCTCTCCGTTCATGAGTTGCACGGCTACCTTATGTGGAAGTAAATGCCCAGGCTGTTGGTAATTTATCTGGAGGAGATTTTTTGTTCTACCCCTTTTCCAAACTGGGTAAATGCTGCAAGCCCCAATAAAGAGAAAGAAATGTGGTTTAATGGAGTTCATAAATCTGTATTTCATTCTGCCAAGTCCCGGCAGCACATGCTGTTTCGTCTTTCTCCCACCCCTTCCCGAGTTGGTAATCTTGTTAAAGTTCAGTGTTTCCAGAGCTGTCTCCTTTGGGAGCTAGGGTTCCTGATGTCATCCCTTTTTCCACAGTAGTTTACCCTCTGGAGAGGTCTGCATCCAATTTCACCTAGATCCACACCGATGGTATGTTTCTGCACCACCTTTAAGACCTGATGTGTCAAACCGGAGATAGGAGCCGTAGGCGATGGGGGCATGGGGGATTGTGATGGTCTGTGATTGCTGTACTACATCACTCCACAGAGGGCAGCACTTCATTAAACGCAAATTGTTAACACATGGGATGTGTTTATTAAGATGAAACCAAACCCATTAAGAACTTAACTGTCTTGGACCTGCTGGGCCACCATGAAAAACACCTGAACCCAGAGTATAACATAATAACATTATAGGATTTTTTTTCCCATCTTACATGTTATTCTATGTTATTTGCATATTTTTTTTAAACAGCCACTTGTACCAAATCTGACAAATGGATGGATGTCACTGCACGGATGAATACATGCCTGCTGAGCCATTCTGTTTTATTTTATAGCCTATTCCATTCTTGTGTAAACATTTTGCGACTCAGTGGTACGTTAAGACAATCTGGGGGAGTAATCACAAGTCTTCAGTAATAAAAAAAAACAAACAAACAAACAAAAAAACCCCCACTTAGCTTTTTTTTCCCTTGCTTAAACAGATGACACTCAGCATCAGAACGGAGAACAGATCTCCATGTAACCACGCACACATCAGCTGGAAGCGTCTGGTGCACCGCTGAGTCCAGCAGGGTGGATGAAGCGACGACAAGCAGCACCAAAGCCCCTGTCAATGAATATGAGATTGCAGGCTGCCAAGCTGATGCCGATGCTGTCATGAGGTATTACCTCCCATGGCAGCCTAAATAACAACAGTTCTAATTAAAGAATGATTGGAATGAGTGGACCACTGCCTCCTAATGGGGGAATAAACCGCAACATCGCTCCAGGAAGTGAATTGCACTCATTTATTAACTTCAGGAAGCCGGTAGCTGCTGTCAAGATGTGATAGCTGAAAGCTACATAACTTTCCATCCATTCTGCCCACTGGCCCATTCACTCCAGCACTTTAATTAGCAAAAATATAAACCTATACCAGTATTACATATGCTGTTTTTCTGTTTAATGAAGGGGGAATTTGAGGTGCTGGGTAACTTTCCTCAGCTGTACATCATCACTAATCTCAAAACTAGCTTTGGTTCCACAAAAAAGAGCTGGCCATGCAGTGTTGGTGATAGGGCTCCCGCTCCTTTGCTCTCGAGCTCTTTCATGCCCCAGCTGAACTCCTCTGTGTGCTGAATGTTAATTCAACGGCTGCTCCCAGCTCCAAACTGGAGGAACCGCAGTGCTAATACAGATCTGTACCCTCGCCTCCACCTTGTCCTCCCTCTCCTACCTTCTTCTCCACGTAAGCAAAATTACTTCTCAGTGTCTCTCACCGGCAAGCGGCGTGAGGTCACGGCTGTAATTTCCTTTGCCTGGTTAAAAGCTGACAGAGTAACAGACCCAGTCAGTGTGGATATGTTCGAGAGGAGGTTTTCAATTTAGGAAAACTTGGCTGGTGAGTCTGCAGATCCCATCCAAGAGGCCAGACACTTTTACTGCCTCCCCCCTGCTGCTAAGCGTGTGTGTCATCAGGTAGCATACAAACTCAGATGTATCCAAATAACCTCTATGGGGTAGAGTACTAGATCTGAAATACAATATATTTATATTACTGGATTGGACTGTTTGTGTTCACTCTGGAAAATTACCACTGATTTTTGTATATCTGCTGGCAGATCGCTGGATTTAAATGCAGACATATGAATTCACTCATTCAATATTCAATTTTTGTGAAGCAGCTCGCTCTTCTCTGACATTTTGATTTTGTATTTCCCCTCCACTGAGCGTTTGTCTCAACACATCTATCATCAGCTGCACTGTTTACAGATACAGCCACCCAGAATGGCCGGCTGGTCCGTGACAGGGCCCACACCGGTCCACAGCAGATACCCCACTGGGTCCCAGCTGGGTCCTTGGCTGTAATGAGATACTCCCTCAATGACATAGTCCCCGAGTGCAGCCCCGACTCCTAACACCCCCAGACACCATGTGTGGAAACTAGTTGCAATGCTGGACTTACCCATGAGGAGGAGCAGTGACTTTAGAGGTTTGGCCTACTGCCATCAGACTGCTGTAGTTTGACCTTTTTTAGTTAAGTATCACTGTAATTATCACAAGGCCATGGAAATATTATGCAGAAACGTTTTGTAAAATGGTGATGCAGAAATGTGTTTTTAGCTAGCACGGAAAATGAAAGCGAAGTGGGTGGGATGTGCACAAGAAATAACTGTGTGTGCGACGGTGTGTGCGACAGTGTGAGCCACGGTGTGAACCACGGTGTGAACGGCAGATCAGCTGCACTCCTCTGTGCAGCTGATCTGCCGTTAACAAGGCATATAATTTATCGTCACAGAGTAGCAAACATGCCAGTACTTAAAACACAATGAGACAAACTGACATGATGGCCTTTATGCAAACAAAAGAAAACTAAATGTTTTGCATTTGTTGAATATACAAGAGGGGACAAACAAGTTTTCTTTTTAAATGGCGTAGAGGTTTAACAGCCTTTCAATAGGTTGTTATTTGCTTATTATAGTATGCAGTTTTTGTGGATGTACCCATCACATTACCCTACCACTTGTGTATACTGTGCAAATCTGAGATGTGATGTAAAGAGACAAAAAAATGACCTCTCTTGATGAGGATTATATCCTTATAACATCTGGTGATTAAGTTCAGTACTTTGTCATTACTGTGACACAGTACAAACTGGTAGATGAATTGTTGACGGGGTTACTGTCACCCACACAGACACATAAAGTCATTACCTTCACCAAACAGAATCATCACCCAAGTCTTCATTAGAAAACACCTAACTGTCGTGACTGATCACACAGAATCGTATCACATAAAATGTTCAAATGATTCTGGGTGTAACTTTTTCCATTCCATTTTAATTCATGAACAACAGGAGCTGTTTGCACATCTGTGCTTTGTTTGGTATTTTTAGGTTCGTCACATGCCTAAAGCAGAAAGTCTGTCAGAAAGATTTGAATTTCTTCACCTTTCAAACCTGTTAATTACTGGTCTTATTTTCTGTGCCGTTCCATCTACAATACTGTGTACGTCATATGTAATTCGGGGCTTACACAATCAGATGCAGCAGTCAGTCAGCTGGAAAAAGTAGCCAGCAATGGTGTTCCAGATACAAGCCCCAACGGAGAAATGTTTCTTTACTTCAAAACAAAGTGGACTGACTAATGCAAAACAACCTGCAACCTGTCCTAAGGCCATGGCATCTTCCTGTTTGTTTGGACAAAGCTCCTTGAAGAAAGACTTAAGAGATGACCATCTGAGAGATAACCATCTTGTCTGTCTTGATCAGCTTAGAGTGGAGACAAACGTAAACAAACATGTCCTCCCGCATGGCGAGACCTGTTTGATGATAGTTAGGTTTGAAGGTTGCAAAAAATTCTTGAAATATGAAACTCTGCTGACATGAATACATTCAAAATGTATCCGTGAAGCGTGTTCTTGTTTTCTGAGGTGCCGTCTACCCCAAGCCAAACTGATGTCTCATTCCCACTTCAGGAACAAAAGTAACGTCTTCGCAATAGGCTTTGGAAATGATTCTTTGTCGACTATCTAACATACTAGACAAACTCTTACCTCAACTCTGTATTTTTAGAATTTTTCACCATCTGTTCTCTGTTCATAAGCTTGTTTCAGTGCAGATTCAAATGTAGTGCAGCAGGTCTTTCAGAGGACAAAATGATGCTCAAAAACAGGGGAATTCAAATATTCATTTAAGTAACCATTTGCACAGGTAGCACATACATACTTCCATTTGTCGTGGCTATAGTACATGCAGTAGCAAAGTATATGTAGAATTGTTGTTTCACTGAAGGTTAATCATCCTGTAGGTGACAGAGTTGTACTGCTTTGGGGTCATGGTTAGAATGCCACCCACAGTCCAGTTACTGTGTCATATCAGTATAAGAAAAAGACTACTCAGTGAAATAGTGTTTATTGGGAGAAGGCATCATAAAAGCAGTATGCTTTCATAACAATGAATTCACAGATGAAAATGGTCCATCATGACTCACAGAAAAAACTGCAGGTTTGTTAGCCTGATAGACATTTTACGGCCCTCATATAAGTCATGTTGTTTTCAAGCTAAAAATAAATTACAAGAAGAAGAGACTTAATCAGAGGACTGTTCGCTGATCACAGTAGCACAACATAATTAACAGAAAACGTAAAAGAATCACTGAGAGACTGTTCGATAACTTAATGCGTCAGAGCTTCCTGTTTCTGCCTGTAGGGGAGACGAGCTCGTTCTCACACTCATTGATCAGACTGAATGCGGGGAAAACAAGACTTCTCAACCGGTGATTTTGAAAGAAAAGTGAGACCTCCGCTCCCTGTTCATATAGACCCTTTTGTGGATATAGCAATCAATATGCAGTGGATATGATGGCTGTAAGTGAGCCAGAACAATTACACTGGTAGGCACAGTCTCCCTGCTGCTTGACCAGAATGCATATTCCACAGACTGGCACTAATGTGCACTTCATTGTGGTTTATGGAAAGCCAGGTTGCTATGAGGACTCCACAGTTGGTTGTTTCCACACTGTTTGAGATTTCAGGCAAACACTTCAGTGAAAACATGATGCAGCACTCATGGTGGAGGCAGCAATCGATGGATGGATGAAATGCTTTCATCCTGGATTCCTTGCTCCCACCAAAGGGGAAGCTAAAGAGAATAACACAGTGTGGGTGCACACTGAATTTTCCAAGTGGAAATAAACCCCTTAAATTTCACACAGGGGATTCTGTGGATCCCAACAATCCCCACCTCCACTGTTAAGAAAATATATTGCTGTTGCCAATCTGTTAATGTCTCAAAAGTCATATCCCCACGTGAAGCTGAAATCTGTACTTTGATATGAGAAAAAGCATGATAGGCAAGCATATTTAAAACTATGCTGATGCAGCTCAGAATGACCACTGGGACATATAGGACCCATCACCACAAACCACAAATTTTATGGCGATTACAGTCAATGAGGAGGAGAGCTATTTGAGATTTCTGTCATGAGGGTCAGCCAACAAAATCACTGAGCAGTCTCGTTGTGAGCCTCCCAGTGTTCGTATTGAAACTGAGATGCTATTTAAAAGAGAGAGTGCACAGAATATTTTTTTTCACTCTGATGCACTATTAAGCACTGGCATGCTAGTTTGCATGCACCTTTTCCATTGACTATTTTTTCCTAAGGGCAGACAGCTAATAAATAAATAATAATAAATAAATAATAAATCTGACCTGCCCTCTGAAGTCTGGTTGTGGGTGTAAAGTCAAAAGAAGGAAGAGTGTCTTTAAGACGACAGACGAGAGAAGAATCTCCGTCCTCACTCACAGAAGCTGCCTGAACTCAGATCCGCTTCAGACCACGTAACAGGGGTGACTATTGTGATTCTGCACGCATACCATCGCCCCCCTCACCCCAGCCAAGTGCAGCTCTGCTCCGAGCACACACTGCTTAGACAGACACCAGAGTTTCAAAGGCATTTCATTGAGCTGCTGAGGCTACTTACTTCCACCGCTAAATACTGCTGGGGAATCTCAAGACTCTGCTGTGGTCACTGAAAATTATCTGTGGTGGGAAATCTGTGAGGGAAAAGAGCCCTGACAGAAGAAGAAGAGAAAAAAAAACCTCCAAAGAAATTAAAGTTGTGCAAGTCCTTGGAAACAGAATCAGTGTAGTCAAAAAAAAAAAAAAAAATGCATTTGTTGCACATCACAGTTGCAGTTAGCTCTAGCTGTGAGATCTGAGTGTGGAGTTATGGGATGGTTTTGTATTTGTTTTGATACAGATGGAGCTAACTTTTAAAAATGCGCACAAGCACACAGAGTGTTAAAAAATAATCTCTCCCATTGCATAGGATTGAAGGCAGGACAGCAAAAGCTACTCGGGTTAAACTTTTACACATTTGCCTTCTTTGGATTCAGTTTGTTACTTTTGGAAACCGCTCAGTTGTGGCAAAAGAAAAAGAAAGAAGAAAAAAATGTCAATACAACGCAGTAAAAACATACTTTATTATTCCACAAGAGCCAAGGAAACACACACACACACACACACACACACACACACGCTTCCAGAATCCAAAGCAAACACATCTAACCTTAACCCTACCTTGACAGCAGGGAAACAATTCGTTTAAGCCCTTCAAGACTGAACAGAGATGGAGATGTCCTCACATGACAGCTTCATGCTTTGCTTTGTTTTTACATTAATTATTTTCATACCGCTTGTGCAAACTGAAAAACGTGCCACTTGAATGAGAAAGTTTGATGATGCTCTGTGCAATGTGACTGCATTTGAAATTCATGCTGTGCTTCAAATCTCACCGCGGTCGGAGTGTGAGGCATCTGAAAACAATAGCTAATCTTATTTGAAAACTGTATAAATTATTGACTAAAATGCAGCCAAACACCTCCGAGACAGAAGACAAAAGCTGAACTCAAAGCTGACAGAGTGAAGAGCACTTCTTTGTGTGCTGGTTCCTACAGTCTGGCCTTGTACATGTCTCACAACTTGTTATGCCTCGACACTGCATTAATTACAGATTAGAGCGGTGCCACCAACCATCAACGCTGCGTGAGAAGATGATAAACACAACTGCAAAGTGGTTCTTTGACTGGTACTCGTGTCGGAATCGGGGGAACTTCTTTTGGAGACAAGTCGCTAAATAGTCCCATCCACAAAGTGCTACCATGTGGAGGTTAGCGGTGCCATTTACAACCAAATGTTTCTTTGTTCAGTTTCAGTGGAGCTTCAACAGTGTAATTTCAAGGAGGATTGGAAGCGAGGACCCCGGTGGGCAGCTTGTTTCCAAAACCAGATGCACAGACGAGTCAATCGGTCTCGTTGAATATTTGGTTTTGTGAAGTTGAGGTTCTAAATTTGTTCTTGAAAATACTATTGGCTGTAAGACTACTATTGCTAAACACACTAAACTTTGCTCATGGCCATCTCACTTCTGTTACAACATTAACTTCTACTATGTGTGGGTGTGTGTTATTGGCAATAGCTTGTTTGGATTGTTGATTGTTGCTGTTTGTTCAGCGTTGATCTGTTGTGCCACTCAGTCACATTTGAGAGCTTCTTGAGTTATTGGCTAAACAAGTCCAAGTGTGAAAAACATCTCAAATGTGTTCCTTCTCTTGGAAAAAAAACATATTTTCTCAAGGTGAAAGGAGATTACAAATGTTTGCCTCACATTATTTGTGCCTCTTTGAAGACCACCGTTTTTTCCCTGGCTGTGAGCCACCCTGTCCCCCTCCAAAAGCAGCGTACCAAATGTTACTTAGCTTGTATTTTGCACAGAAATCCATGCATGTGCTCAAATTGACCTCAAAACTCACAATGAACTGCAGTTCTTTCTGTTGTTTACGTCCAGTGTCTCCTCTGTGCCCTCTGGTTTCAGTCTGTCATGAAGTGGAGTCAAACAGCATCAGGATAAGCTCCCACTTCTAAACTTTTTCAGTCAGAAGAATGGGTCTCAGTCTTGGGCCATCTTCTGTTGTACTGTCTCTGACAGTGCTTCATATTAAGCTGAACACACCTTCACCTTTACCCTCTTACTTAAGCCTCGAGCTATCTACTCATGCACTTAGATATTTGGTTTACAGGGTCAAAAAATTACTAACTGAACAGCAACTGAACCTTCAAGGCCTCCAATGACTTATATTGCATTGAGTTAGCAGCACAAATCTCAAAATGATACTTCAGAACCTGACCTGCACAGACAAAACCAACACTACAACAAAACTGAAAATCCCAGCTGAGAAACTGTGCTTTGGGTGAACTGACCCTTTAAAATCCTTCTCTAAACTTCTGTGTTTTTTTTTTGACTCAAAGAATCATTGACTTTCAGAGTGTAGCTCGATGATTAATCTTAACAGAGACACAGATAGGGAAGCTATGGTATGTTGCCTTTAGGCTCACCGCTCACAGTCTACTGAGCTCTTTTAAACAACTTGATTGCTCCTCTTGGATTATCTGGCGGATGCGCAAACGCATGTGCACAAATGCGTGAACCCGTGTGCTCGATGTGCATGCAAGTGTGTGTTTTAATTAAAGTTCGGTGAGAACTGGGTAAAGTTTAATTTAGCAAAGCCATGGTGAAAAATTGTCTCGTTTTCTTGTCTTCATTTCTGTGTCGTTCCTTATCTTCTGTTCAGCTCGGCCACTGCACAGGTTATCTCCAAATTACCCACAGAACTCATTTATTCTTCAATTGAATTAGGTTCTAGAAGGAAGGCCTGCACAGCCATCTCTTCTTTATAAAACAACCCACCAACAGTGAGAATCCACAGCTACAATGATTAAACCCGCAGCACGACCTGGATCAAACGCCTCAATCAGACACCACTGCTTATTCCCTTCTTCTGTCTCTTTGTCTCTCAGACAATTCTCTCTCTCCTCTCACTCTACCACCGAGTCTGGACAACAGTGACATCAGATTTTTTAAGACCACATTACAGCTCACATAACACACAGATAGATTGACAGTAATGTTTATAACACCACTGCAGGTACAATGTCAAATAAATAAATAAACAAATAAATAAAACAAAAATCATTACGGTTTTTCTCCCTGTTCTGAAGCATTTACTCAGACAGTAGTTTGCCTGCATGTATTGAAAACAGCTGACAATTTTATTCAGAACGACTAATTATGCTTTCAGAACTCTCAAAGAAATCTAACAAAACACAACATTGTAACAAAAAGACAAAAAAAATCTTTTAGCTTTTTATTTCAAAGACAGACCATCATTTTCACACCTGCAGTCATTTAGAAGGGACACAAGACTTAAAATATTCAAACAAGTCTGCAGCCCATTGCATCAGCCCAGGCCTCCCAATTCAACATTTCATGTAAAAACACAACGAGTGACTAATCTAACCAGTTACCGTGACCTCGACGTGACAGATATGTTAGTATTCTCGATCTAACATACCTTCAATTACATTAAAAGCGGGAACATTAATCATGGACATTCCTTTAACATCAGTGTTTCCTCTCCACAACGTCCCCAGCCTTCATCTTCACACTCCTCTGCTCCCCCCAGTTTTTATGTGACCAACCTGGTGAGTCCATTTACATTTGACTTCATACTGCTGAAACCATTTGCACACAGTGAATGAGCCAAAGCATCTGCAACTGATTTATGCTAATTGGGACAAAGCTTGAGTGAACTAAACATATTCTAACCATGTTTTCTTGTGATAGTGTGACGAGAAATAGAAATGAGTGAGTACTCGGTGAATACAGTTGACGCTGTGATTGCTGCATTTGCAGGAAAAGAAACCAAATGTAACCAAACAAACAGTGAAAGCCAAGGGAGAAAGACAGAGTGACACTAGTTTAAATAATGTAGTGGGAAGCCAGATTTTCCTTAACAACCGTCAACTCCACCCTCCAAAATTTCCACTCCAAAAATGATGAGTGTGAGCGATGGTGTGTGCCATCACAGCTGCCCAGAGCCCAAAGTGTCACCTTCACAAGGATCATTTTGGCCAAACCTCACTTTTGTGAAGCAAGAAGCAGGAAATGTTTTTGCATGGAAAATGAGTCAAGTAAAAAGTATAATGTTCAATTCTGAAATGTAGCGAAGTAGAAATATGAAAGTATAAAACGGAAAAACTCAAGTAACAGCCCAGTTGCCACAATGAAATGTTAAATCTGTTAGTTTCAACAAAGCCCTGAGGTTTGCGTATCATAGCAACATTTCTGCTCCACTATGTTATTTTATATCTTGTTTTGATTACACGTATATGAGCTGAATTTCTCATCAGGATGTGATGTGTTGGCCCCGTTGTGACTCCTTAGCACAATAGCTGCCAAACAGGAAACTGCTGCTCAGGACCACTTCAACTAACCATTAAAACCAGCTCCTTTTAGCGACCATTGATTCGTTTTGTTGTGGTCTTTGTGGCAACAACAGTGTACATTTTAAATCACACAATGCAAGATTTTCCAACTGTGTGTCTGGTGGCAACAGGGAATGTTTTCAACAAGTTGTCAGGATGGTTTCCAGCCGTGTTTGGGGTGATAAAACCAAGAATTCCCTTGATGAATAAGTTAGCATAAATAAATATATGCTTCTCTAGACGACAGATGCTCAACCTTCTTCATAAGCTACCTTCGAGCAGTGTTGCCCTCCTGCTGTCAGGTGTTGCTATGGTGGTGTATCCAGAGGTGGGGTTCTGTGAGAGCAGCGAGACTGAACCAGGCAGGAAGTTTGAAGGCTGTAAAATAAGACTAGTGAGCTAAAAGAGGCTGAAACGTTCCACGGAGCTGTAGCACAGAGCTAATTCTCCGTGGGATCACAATGCGAGCGACCCTTAACACATTAGTCATTTCATTCATTGCTAATATAAAAAATATTGGTTCCTCCTCTCCCCATATAATTATAACATTAGTGAAGCTTTAATGTGACTTAGCATGTTAGCCAGAAAAAACAGTGGTTCTATGGCTCCACCCACTGTGGTTTAGCCCAGCCAGTAAGATTGTTTGTGCCTTGTGAGAAATGTATCATCAAAACCACACTTGCCTAGTTGTTCTGTATACAGCACATATTGCTTTACAAATATTGCTTTAGATGTATTCCTACAGTATCTATTGCCCGAGAGACCTCTTGTTTTTGATGATTGCTTCTCTCCCTTCCTCTCCCCTCTCCCCCCCTGCTCCTACATCTGCTTTCATTTTTCTCTGTGTATATGACAAACAGCGAAGAAATTCCAAACTGTGGTCGTCCTAAGCCAGCTACCCCTCCTCCAGCTTTCTCTTGGCAGGATGGCTCGTGTCTCACATTTAATCATGAATGCTTTGCCAGGCAGCTGGGCCTGAGGGAGATTCAGTGGGGGGAACAGTAGAAACCTGATCTGGCGAGGCAGGCAGCGTACAGTTAAACCTCTCCATAAAAACCCAGGAGCACTGCCATAACAACACCATCGTGATAGTTCTACCAGGAATAAAAAACAGGGTTCGACTTGTTCTTGGTCAGTGACATCCTATCAGAACGAAGTGGCAGGAAAACACAGGAAGTTTAGGGAAGAATCAGGAGCACTTTTCATGGTAAATTAATTGAGCAAATGGAAAAGAGAAACGTCATCCTCTCTGCATGCTGTCCCCTCATTTTTTTCCATAAAAGAATATGACTCTTGTCTAGTGAATGTAAATACAAACATTGCCAAGACATGTGTGATCTATTAAGCCGACCAGATTTAAAGCTCCGCCAGTGGCCAGCCCCACATCACAGTGTCCAACATTCTCCTGTATAATTGCATCCTCAAACAGAAAGCTTTAAGGGAACAGATAATTGAGTGGCACATGAACCTAATCATTTCTGCAGAGTCTCTCGAGGGCATCGGGAGTAAAAAAACTCTGTATCTGACAAGTCTCAAAGGAGAACCTTTCCCTTAATCTCACTCTGGACTCACAGAAAAGGGCATTATAATGATGGCCACCAATCTTCCTCTCTTTAGCTCTGTCTCTGACGTCAACCGCAAACTGAAATATTTTGAAGTTTCAATTTTACTCTTCATTGACATCTTGGCAACGGCTGAAGAAACTGAAAAATCTACTTTTAGTAAGTGGACGGGAAGAGCAAGTTGAACTGAGGTGAGGAAAGCAAGCAGCTGATTGGCTGAGACACCTGTCAGTCTGTGAACATGTCCCAAAGCATATTTCTATTCAAGCTTTAGTATCTGTGTCTAATTTACAAGGGGAATACACTGCTCACACTAACTAACTTCTTGTGTCAAAAATGGATGTGCCCTGAATTTTGAGAAAAAGGTCACATTTTTGTGGAACAGAAATGAGTTCTTTCACATGACTCTTTGGTTTGAGCTCAGGTTTCAGTTCAGTATTCTTTCTTGGCTGGGACCATTAACTTCCCAGAGTCTTGACTTGTTGCCAGTTGGTCACTGAATGGATTAAATGAACGAGATATGAGTGTGTTGATTAGCGAGGTGCTCTTTGCCATGTTTCTAGCTCCTGTGCTAAGCTAAACAAACCAGCTGCTGTCTATAGCCTGGACAGATATGAGAGTGGTATTGACCTCCTCCATAATATTTTCCTAATCCCAATCAAGTAGTTTTGTGCCTTAACTTGCCCAAAGTTTCGCGTTAACCAAGTCTTTGTAGCAGGAAGGCGTGTGGATGAGACGTGAGAGGCCTGTGACAAAGCAGCCGTATTGGACAAGCAGGGATGAAAGCAGGTTTGTTATATAACGTGATGTAACAGTGATCAGTCTGCAGTTACAACCAACATTCTTTCCTATTTTAAGTATTCAAAGCGAGTTCACCATGTCATCCGAGTCATACAACCATTCAAATCATGACTTGTCCGGTCAAACTGAAAAACCACTGCTGGGTTCCAGTGTTTGCCTGTCATGACTCATTAGAGTAATCAGTAGAAAGCATATCATTACCCACTCCTGCACCACACAGCTGACAAAACCGTTCCACAGGAGACCTCAGAACAGCCACTGGGAGCCATGTTGGCCTGGGCTGGCAGTGGGTGGGAACACGTTACGTTATTTTTTTATTTTTTAACTTTCAGCAACAATTGAAAGCCATGTCGAAGTATGAGAAACACTGAGCCTGAGCCGTATTTTAATGTCAGCCTAACAAGCACCATGGCACCCGAGACACTGGCTGCCGTCATTTTGAGGGCTCTGGATAATTACAGTGCAGTGTGAAAGCCATGAGACAGAGAACTCCAACAGAATTTCAATAGAGAGAAAACCTGAGAACGAGATAAGCATGTGGTTGATCAAACAAACGTCTGAAAGGAAAAAAAATGCAGAGCGAAGAATCAATAACTTCATGTAAGAATATGATTAATTCACAGAGCATGAGCAGTGTTTACAATGTATTCTGTAAAGTGCTACTTTGAGTGTTTGTGATTTGCATTAAAAAGGCCCCATAATACAGAGACATTTCTTTTAAAGGCACATTGCAAATAAGGATATTGTGAAGCTAATATTAGTGCTACTAGTAGTTTTCGTTGAGTATGAACAAACAATGATACTATTGTACCTGCAGAACACAGTACCACAGGATTGCATGGAAAGTTACAACAAAAACAGATTTTCTAAAGCAATTGATTTATGCATTATGTGGAAGAAAGTATTCAGACACAACTCTATTATTGATTTCAGGTGTGGTGCGGGGCTGTTCTTCAAGGGTCGGGCTCGGCCCCTGACTTCCAGTGAAGGGAAATCTTAATGCTTCAGCACACCAAGACATTTTGGACAATGCTATGCTTCCAACTTTGTGGCAACAGTTTGTTGAAGGCCCTTTACTATTCCAGCATGACTGTGTCCCAGTGCACAAAGCAAAGCTCCATAAAAACATGGTTGGATGAGTTTGGTGTGGAAGAACTTGACTGGTTCCTGACCTCAGCAGCATCCAACACCTTTGGGATGAGCTGGATCATCAGTGCCTCACATCACAAATGCCCTACTGCATGAATGGGCAAACATTCCCACAGAAACAAAGAGTGGAAGCTCTGATAGGTGCAAAGGGGGCACCAACTGTACCCTTCACTCTGTCCCAATACTTTTGTCTCTATAGTGTGTGTATATATAATTAAAAAATAGTAGCTGTAGGCATTTGTGTGTTTATACGTTTTACTTTATATGAGCTTTTGAACAGAGAATATCTGCTCTGCTGGGTTCTGAAATGGTGTTGCAAGTGCTGAGAAACAAATTCTGACATCAGTGTGGCATTCAGAGAAATGTTTGTGGGATCACTAACCTTGAGGCTTCTCAGAATAATCTCTTTTTTTTTTCTTGACTCAAAACAAACATGCATTGTTCCCAAACTCATCTGCAGAGCCGGTGCACGCAGTCTTCACACAGAATTTCATCCAGATCCTGTTTCTGGTTCTCCTCCGTCCACAGCTCTCCAAACAGAGCCTGTGCTTTGTTTATGCTTCGCTGTGGCAGTTCCAGCCTGAGGAACACTGACTGACAATGCCAGCAATTTAAGACTTACAAACTGCTACTTGAAACACGAGTAAATGTGTTGGGGATAGCTCACCACAGACCCTCTCATCGATCAGCTGGAGCGTCAGGAGAACTGCATAAATCCAGACTAAGTCCTTGCCAAAACCTCCTCAACATTTGGTTCCTGCATGGAAAAATTTTGCTCATTTTTTTAGCACTCTGTCATGAAGCAAACAGAAACCTCAATGTCACGCTGATGAAACAACTGCAATCAAAAGATTATTACTGTGTTTTAATGAAAAAAGCCAATTATAAAAAGAGGTGAAGTTGATTTTTTTACTTTATTTATTTATTTTTTTTATTGCAGTGCTTCATCAAAATCTCGGCTTTATTTTCAGTTACTGGAAAATGCCAAATAATCTGAGCTGCTCCTTTTGTTTTGTGGGAATCATTGTACCAGAACATGGTCCATGGAGAATAATCATGAGAGAGAATATCGATATAATACAAATTCTGTCAAAGCCGAGCCACCGTCCAATGGGGTCACCTCATCCTGGCATATAAACTGGCAGTGAAATCATTATGAGGCACTGCCCCTTGCCTTTCACTGTGGCCCCTTTCACGTCAGATTATAATGTACCCTGCAAACTTTCAATACCTTTGTAGCATCTGCTTTTCGCAGCAAGTCATGAATTCAATAGAGAAAGGCCCCTCTCTAACACAATAGATCACCTGATTGATGGCCATTCCTGAAAGAACTGCCAGAACAAAACAAGACCCTCTACTCCAATTCCCTTAGAGGCGATGAGTTTTGTCGGGTGTCAAAATGAACAAAAAAGAAAGGAGAAGCTGATTCATTCTGGCCTGAAAATAGATGACAGGAGAGGACTGCCACAACGCGAGCGGCAACACAGCCCCGCAAAAATAAAAGCACCACCTGATGGATGAGCAGGCACTTAATTATGAGGTGCGCAAAATCATATCAAGCTCCTCTACAAGCTCCTCTACAATGAAGCTCAGAGACATTCTGAGAGCTGTCGTCACTTAAATTGGCCCATCCGCTCTGGTATGAGACCTTCTCAGGCAGATAAATAATAGCATATGATTACAGAGGGTGAAGACAATAACATGAACAAATGCAAAAAAATTACACAAACTAATACAATAGAGCTGTAAACAATACTACTGAGAGTATATGAAGCTCATCAGGGTCATTTCTGTTGCGACTGGTCCTACTGTATTAGGATACTTTATCTCACCTTAATGGCATGTATTATTTATTCATTTTCTTCAAAATCAAGTTTGTTTTAATCAACCGTCTTGTGAAATCACTATGTTTTCTTCCTGTGTGTTTCACTTCATGTTGCATGTGTGTGTTCAGTCAGTGATGGGTTAAATGCAAAGAAGAATTTCGGTGTACGTAAAAATATACTGAGAAATGAAGTTTGAAGTTTTGGCATCAGCAGCTGACAAATTTAATCAGAAATTATTTCTTTTTGCCTGAAAAACAAAGGCAAAAAAAGTGTTGTTTCACAGCATTCTAACGCTTTGTGACAGGGTTTTAATATTAAACACATCTGCCAGTTGGAAACCCCCCCCTCCACTGCTTTTTCCAGTGTCCCACGTTCTGTTCACATCCAGCGGTCACATTAACAGCTGGGACAACCACTTCTGAAACTCCTGTCACTCTCCTGACAGGATGCCAAGGCAAGAACTGAATTCACAAGCACAAAATTGGAATCGTATATTAAAGAAATGGAATAGTCTACCAAATCAGATAGGACATTTGCCACTGAAATCATATCTAGATGTGCGAATGTTCTTCCTTTCTCTCTTTCTTTAACCGTTTGTTCATCTCTCATGTGGAGCTTCTTTGTGTGAGCCCTGCAGGTATTTTCAGCCTGCCCTGCAGCTCTGTTCACGAGCTGTCAATGTAGTTTGCATAGTCATTATTTTCTAAGCCAAATAAAGCAGAATGATTTTTATTTTAATTAAAGCATGTCGTCCAACCTTAAGCAAATGCATTTCACAAGCTTTTGTTGGAAACAAGTATTCAAGACCAAATTAGCTGCTCGAAATTCATTTAGAGAGGTCTGGCAAGGGGTCAAATGTTACAGCTGACAAAGAGTAACAAATAAACTGGTCTTGCTTTTGCCAGTTGAGCTGTTGGTGCTCAAAGGCAAGACGCTCCACAGGGAAGCCACTTGGTTGAATTGTTTAACCTCTGAACCAGTTAAAAGCTTGTTTTTGGTAAACAAGGCTAAGTATGCAGGTATAAGAACCTGTTTGACTTCTGTCAGTCATGATTTATAAGTGATGATGACGATGTGTCAGTCCAGCAGGAATTTCACGGTAAGACTAGCAGGCCTGTTTGTGATTATCTGGACATCGTCTTAAAGAATGCAATGCACGCAGTCAAAATTTATTGGTGGAAAATCAATACCAGTTCCTGTGTTTCTCTGCTCTACAACTTACAGAACAGGATCATTTAATCAGACTTAGCAATATAACCAACACTAAAAAGCTGATCTTGCCTCATGTATTGCATTGCAACATCACTCCCAGATGCTGAGGCTGAACTCCATTTGTTCATGTCTCACAGCTCATGTTTACTGCTGCACTGGAGGCTATAGTGTTTATGCAACAGTATCTGTGAATAGTGTGTACAGCTGATGCAGCACTGTATATTGTAGCACGTGTTCGGGGATGAATAAAGTTTATGGAACTCAACTGTTTTCTTTGCATTGATGGGGATTTCAGTGTCAACCACATCACACTGTTTATCTATGCCTGTGGAATCTTGAGCATATCTGACATATCTGACAGCAATGAAGTAAATACACAGTAAATTTGCTTTCTTGTTGAGCGTTAGATGAGAGTATTGACACGACTCTCATGTCTGTGTGGTTAAGTGAACTTGCTCTCTAATGTTTAATTTAGGTAGCTAACCTCTCGTCGGTGAGGAAACGTACGATTCCTTTTGCACGGTGATATGGAAAGATAACAGTTCCAGCACTACATGTCAGAAGGAAAAAAAACTGTTGTTGATTTTACACAGAATCAGAAATTAAAATTCTTCTTATATATGAAGATTTATTGAGTTAACAGTAAGCTTTCACTGATGGGGACAATAATTTTAATTTAACTGCAATTTTTCTTCCACAGTTTCTGCTCATGTTTTATCCAAACACTGTGATGGCACACAGATTCCAATAGCACACCATCCATTATGCGTAATAGCACTTAGTCTATCCAGATAAAACACTGTGCTCATAAAGATGTCCTCTGACGACAGCTCTCTGTGGGTGGTGGTCAATATTCAACATTAATTCTGACATAAAAATTAGTCCAGATGAATTGTAATTCAAGATACTTCTCATTTGCTGCAGTCAGCTGATAGATGTGTCTTGTTAGTGGCGCATTTTAAATTTTTTTAGTTATTTTTTTTTCCAGTGGCATGGGCACGTGTCATACTGCAGTTTGAGGCCCCAGGGTCACTCAGAGCATCCTTTAGCCCTGCCATTAAACTGGTAGAACCAGCACATGGCAGTGCAAAATATCTTTGTGAATAACTCAAGGCCCCAATACTTAGATATAGACATATGAATATCTTTACACAGGATATGAGCTGAGAACCTTTTTTCTTTTTAAAAATATCAACTTAATTATCAGAGCCGGAGGAAGCAAGACTACAAAAAGGACACAGTTGTCAACAGTGTCCAGATCCTCTGGACGTTTGTTCAGCTTTGTTGTGCTGCTAATTTGGGTTTAAAGTGGAGTTTTGAATTCTTTTGTATTATTCTTTTCAGGAGCCACACTGTTCCAGGTTAACCATGAAGCATGCATTTGCTGCTGCTGAACACCTTCTATTCAAACAGGATGTTTTACCCCACAAGGCTATTCATTAGAAGAAGGGAAGCCTGCTAAAACAACACAAGTGTATCACGTTTCCCTCTGACCAAATGCTCCATGGCAGGAAGTCCCTCCGTCAGTACCTGTGCAAGTAAAGAGTGTCATTCTTTACTTTCTGTCCAGCTCTGAGAGGTAGTCATCAGGGCCCCAAGACGGATGTGAAAAGAAAAAAATATGTCCAAACATTATTCCAGTGACAAATTATTGTATGTACTGCTGTAGTCGCACAAGATGGTGAATATTTTCTATGTCGTCTCACAAAAGTAACAATCAGAAGTGTTTAAGATCAATTTCGCAGAAAGTGATAAACTATCAGAATGAGTCTGCTGTATGCTGACAAATTCGTGATCCAAAACTTTTCATGTCATAGCAAAGCACAGCAGCAGTAAAAGTGATTTAATTGCTGAGTGCACAGAGAGTGGCTTAATTCAAAGCAAACACCCCAGTATTCACATTCCACATGCACATGATCTCCAAGTGGGGGAAAAAAAAGAAGAAGTAATCAAATGCCTCCAAAGGCCATGTTCTCTGCCAACTTCTCAGCAAAATAAGATGACAAAGCTCTTTAGAAAAAGGCCAGGGTGATTATCAGCTCGTATGCCTTCATCATCTTCAGGGAGAGACAGATATAAATAAACATGTCATCAGTTCATAGTGAGCGGTAAATTATGCTAATACATTTCAGCCTTTGATTAGCAAATGAAATCGGAAATATATCTTAAAATCTCATGGCACACCAACCAGAAAACATAAATTTACTTAAGTACAGCATGTGCCTGATAATTATTCATGCTTTCTGAAATTATTTCTTCCTTAAGCCAAGCTGGTTTCTGAGACAGCAAGAGAAACTCCTGAAACACATGATGATGAAGTTCAGCAAAAGCTGCTGGCGAGGTTACAAAAAAGTCAATAGCCACATGCACAGGGTTAGCTCCTTCTGAGACAGGACTGTATATTTCTCTGTGATGTAAACATTATTATTTTCCCTTGCTATCCTGCAGTGGTAATTTTATTATCTCACAGATTCTGCTCATAAATCCAATATTCCCAAAGACTGTACTGGTCTTCCTGTTCCATTACAGGGGATGCTGTGTGACCAAATCACTGAACAATACACTTGTTTACTGTGACCTGCCGTCTATAGACACAGTCATGATGTAAGCTAACCCGACACAGACCCCACACACCCCATATAAACCATACCAGGAAAGAGTCTTGCTTTGAGGCTGAAATCCACTGCCTCACTTGTTGGTTAGCTTGCAGCTAAATTGTATTTTATATGCAGTTTGACCTTAGGACAAGTTCTGTCCCAGTTGTCTTGGCCTTTTTTGTGTACAAAGTTGTGTCTCTCTCTCTCTCTCACACACACAAAGTGGTATAGATCAATTTGGATAAATAGTGTCAAAATAGGTGAGCAATGACATGTCAATTACTATCATCATTATTACTCTTATTATTATTATTGTTGTTGTTGTTGTTCTTTTTACGTTTCCAACATCTAAAAGAGATGCAGGCCTACTTTCTCAGATGAAGAATTAAAAACCACTGACACATTCACAGAACAAAGCAATATTGGCTGTGCTGATGTGGGCTCAGTGACTGACCTCAGGTTTGGGTATTGAAACCTGCTGCTGGAGAAAGTCAATCCTCCCGAGGCAACTAATTGGTTGTGACTTGTCATGGCAACCGGCCATGAGACTTCAGGGAAATTAGTCCCGACTGCCTGTGTTCTGAGGATCACTTAGTTTGTTTGCATTTTTGCATGAATCAGCTTTTCAAAGATGGAGTTGCAAATAGCAGTGTAATCTAATCAATGACTGGCTCTGCATATGCATTTGTAGCCAATCAGGAGATTTATTTTGTTAGCAGCAATTCTGAACCTTCAAAGACCAGAGTTTGGAGGTCAAAGTGCACAAGTCCAAAGCTACAGACTTCCTTAGACATAAAGAAGTGCAAGATGTAGAACTTTGGACATAATTAAATATTCTCTGAAGACTCCCGTTGCCCAAAGATAATTGAGTGGTTAAGTTGGCTGCCGCAGCAGCTACCTTTGTGTGTCTCTCTTCTGGCATATAATCAGATCCTACTGCCTCTTTTTCCTCCACTGGCTGTCTCATTTCCAACTGTGGAAATAAAAATGAAAAAAAAAAAAAATCCTTTTCTTTTAGCAAATAATCATCTTTAAATTTTAATTGGAACATTTCACATTTTTGGTGGTTTAACCTGCAGTTCACTGGTATTCGTTAGTTTAGACTCTTTCTTTTTGATTAACCTATGTGTGTTATTGGTCAGTATTTGTTCAATGTAATTTGGAGTCAGTTCTGTGACATCTCAATATCTGGGACAGGACACTTTCCGTGGATCGGACTGACTGTTCAAACATAAAGATGTACATGACTCTCTTGCTTTAACTGTCTTGAGCTGATGCTGTAACCATCGGACAGTGCAGCCTCGGCACGGTGGCTCTGCTGATGAGGATTGTTTCTGACAAAGGGTCGTTGGCTCTGCATGACGACAGACATGCCTGTATGTGCTGATGGGCTGCCTCCTCTGGCACAGTTAGTCTAAATGTAGACTGGCACTGACACTAATGTACACTGATAAAGCTGTGAGAGTCAATAGTCAGGGAAGAGAGTGTGGGGGTGGGAGACACTGGATTCTTAATTTACCCCATTTGTCCCATTTGTCAGGCGCTGGAACTCGGTGGTAACTGGGTTGATGAATCATTCTGAATGTGGACTGGAGAGCTCTCACTGCAGTCAGCAGATTCAGTCATTCTTAACAGGTGAAGGTTTATTTCATGGCATGCTTAACATCTGGAGGCCAGGGAAATTTTAATTTCAACTGACATAATGATGCTGAGTGAGATTTGACTCACTCTGTATTGCATAGTCTCCCCCAGCTAGAGCAGCAGATTCATGCATGTTGATCATCAAGGACAGTGGCTGAGTAGTGGGTTTAGCCTGAGGGCAGTATTCATAGATACAAGTCAACACAAGCTGTGCAGAGACCTAATTGGTGGTTCTGTTGGAGAAAGAAAAAAAATAGTAGACTGTACAGGTGGAATTACTACCTGCTGAACATTTTTTGCCTCTTGGCGGGGTCAGCTATGAGGTCATCAGTCCGAGACCACCACTCTTTGATGTTTCACTCCTTTAACCCCAGCAAATCTCCTGGTGGTGGAGCACTGGTTCGCCCTAACCACCCACAGCTACCCTTCTTGTTTGATGGACCCTAACTCCTATCCTTCCTCTTCAACTGTGGCCCTTTGCTGCTTCCTATGGGAGGCCTTCGATTGCTCTGGCCCAGTCACTCCTATGTCTTGAAGTAGCTGTGCTGATGTGCTGATGTGCTGATGCAGTGATGATGCCCCCACAGTCAATTTTCATGAGAAGACATTGATGATGATGACGATGGTCTAACCTGCACTCCCTCCTCCCAAGGGAAGGTGAGCTTGACGAGCATATTGGTCTTGGCAGTCTTGTACGCATCCAGTCGATGTGGTGGTAATCTCTGAAGGGAATCGAGATTGACCCTCATGTTCCAATCCTTGCCTGCAGCAAGAGGTCTTGATAAGCCTTGAAAACTGGTGCTCTCTCCAGGCCTGATGAACTGGATGAGGTGTTTATCAGCTGTGGGGTGGTTGTAGTCCCTGTGGATTTTCAGTGTCCACCAGGTTCTTCAGAAATTGGTCAAATCACCACATGGGTCAGCCCACAATGACATGATATGTTGGAGGACTGCGCTGGTCGTGTCACAGAGGGGGCAGCCCATTTTATAAGATACTTCAATGAAAAACAGTTACTCCATAATATCATATTTTCAGTTTGCGTCATGTTGGAAACAATTAGCTGTGAACATATGTGAAAGTCTGTTTATCACTAATGAAATAAATCTAAATGTAATAAATTGATATATTTATTACATTACACATATTTATTATATAATAAATTTGGTTATGTTTATTAACATCTGGACATCTAAGTTCTGAATTTTCACCAAAAATCATGATTAAAGCTGGGCCCAGGATGTATATTGGGCCTATATGCATTTAAATCATGTGTGCTAAATTTAGAGGGTTAAATTGTGTCCTTGAAAGCTCTATTTCCATTCCTGCAGCCATGCCCAGTCTCTGTGTAATTGAGGATTTCAGGGAGACTGTCAGTCACAATCTCTTTTATCATCATGCTCCTTCGAGAATTAATATTCAAAGATATTTTGCTTTTAGTCCATGAAAAGGCAGGACTTGTGTATGATGCACTAAATCAAAGAAAATGCCAACACGCTGATCTTTGCAACTTGGCCTTCGACAAACAATTTCTGGCAGCCTTTTATCATAATTTTGCCTGGCATATACCACAGACTCCTTCACAAATTTACTCACTGACATCGAAATGGGTGGTCATACTGTAATTCAAGAGTTACTGTCTCTCTGAGGTCACCCAGGCTCAGTGCAGAAAAAGCATCGGTCAACAAAGGGATGAAGAGTATGCACAAGAACTCCCTCTCTGCCCCTCTTAAACCCACACAGACACACACACACACAACTTCTTTGACGCTGGGTAAATGGTCACAGGGACAGAGTATTCCCAGCAGGACTTTGTAGATGAGGGTTGTCAGCACTTTTCTCACCAGAGGGTTTAGGCCTTTCGTTCTGCTCTGGGATGGCTGAGTTTAATTGGAGAACGCTAATGCGCAGCTGGATAGCAGAGCCGCTCATGCCATGACTGGCTCTGAAAATGGGAGGGCATGAAAGCAGGGCTGGTGTGTGTGCGTGTGTGTGTGTGTGTGTCTGCAGCAGCTACGGCAGGCATCCCTCAAGATGCCACCAAATTTATTCATGGGATCCGAGCAGTTTGTTTATGAGCTGTCTCATTTACAAAATAATAGGCAATAATAATTTCAGCAGATTGATCCTGGGTTAATCCAAATAATTGCCAATTCATTATAATTTCACATTTTCTGGAAATAGAATTGACTTGTTCTGTCTATCAGCGGGGCGTAAACTGCATGCCCAATCGATCAGGTTATGTGCAAAACATGTTTTATCAGACAAAAGCAAAACTGTGCAAGCAGTGTCAGAAAATATTCTGCACAATGAAAAACAAATTGGAAAACAGGTAACTACCTAACTAATCTCTATTAACAGATACTTGCATACAAATGTAGTAGGCTCAGAAGCATTCAGGTCTCCGTTTGTAGTCCGAGTACTATTGACCAATCACATTTGAGTGTGATTGGTCAGAGGTGGAACAGCAATCTCAAAACCCACAGGTTATCCTACGACAGCTATTTAGCCTTTCATGAGCTGCATTCATATAAAGATAAATTTAAAGCTGTCTCTCATCTCCAACTTCATTCACGTGTCTCAAGCCAGCCTACTGTCACTCCCAGACCAGGTCAAGTAAGTTTTGGCGCAGGTAGTTGTAGCACAACAGGTACCTGCTGGCCAACCGGCAGGTGTTGCCCCCAGAGTCTAAACTGTTGTAAGACAATAGCTGATGATCTGATTTTACTACTTCATGGATTATTGTGACACACTCAGACGCCTCTGAAGAATTAAAATGGTATAAATAACAGCGTGACAGGATAAGTCGACATACAGCGTAAAAGCTTCATCTGGGAACAAATTATTTTTGGGTTTGTTGCTTTTTCATAAAAACAATCTTCTTTAAAAACAAACTTCTTTCAGTTTGTAGATGATCAGTGGAGTCTGGTGAGTTTTAGATTTGGGCTTTGTGATTGATTTTAGTATTTTCTGGACCACACATGAAAGAAATTAGGATGCACTTAGTTGTGACAGATTCACCTTAAAGAAAAGCAGTTCTTTCATGTTTATGTTACTTGATACTCAACAAACACTGCTTTTATTCAAAAATTGCAAATATATGTTTGTCTTGGATATTGTTTTGCTCTCATTTATATAGCATGTTCTAAATCAGGCATGTCAAACTGGTCCACAGGAGGGCCGGTGTGGCTGCAGGTTTTCTTTCCAACCAAGTAGCAGCACACCAGACTTGACTCATTTAATCAACTGATCTCTGTCTTCAGACAGTTGATTGGTCAAACGGTGTGCTCTTGGTTGGTTGGCACAAAAACCTGCAGCCACACCGGCCCTCCTGTGGACCGGTTTGACACATGTGTTCTAAATGATTTGCAATGAAAAATCAGCTAGTATTTCAGGGTATTTTTTTATTGGAAACTCCAGCAAGAAAAAAAATAGTCAGACTCGATTTTATAATTTGCTTCTATAGCACTGCATTCACACAGAACGCAAAATGTATTTGTTTATACCAAAAGCAGTAATGAGCTGTGCATGGTTTTGGAATCAGTCTCAGATTTGTACCAGGCTGGTTACTATTATGATATTGTTGTTGGTAACCGGCTACAGCTCCAAAAAGGGAAAAGTTATGCCCAATGGATTATCATTGAAACGCTGAAAATCTTTCTTCCAACAGCCTCTGATTATGTGTCTGCGCCAAGTCTGGAGTGATTTAAAAGCCGATTGCACTCTTTATGTTCCCAGTGATGGTGCATCACAGCACAGACCACAGTGGGTAAACACACCTGGGACCTGGCACCTGGGTTGAGTCCGAGCAGCTGGGAGAAGGAGGGGAAGGCGGGCAGCAGAAATATGTCCTCGTTGCTGACCAAGGATGGTGGGTCAGTCTGGACAGCATGAACTTCCATATGAATCTCCTGTGAAAAGACTCTGTAAGCAGCTAAAGAGTTTATCATCATGGGGCATGTGGTGGCCTTCACAAGGTCGACAGAGAGTTGGCAATGGCAGCGGCACACACAAGGAAGGGAGAAAACTGGAGAAGAAAAGTGTGTTATAAATGTGACATGTCTTGTGTGTATCATTGCATTATTTTTTCTGTGCAGTCTATGGAGTCTGTGTGTCAGGAGAACACAGCTGTATTCATAAATTGTAGTTATTTTATGTAAAGCACATACACAGCAAGTGAAAAAGGCCAGATGGATGGCAAACATCTAATCAGCTCTAAACATAGCAAAAACACCCAGCCAGGTGTCAGTGTAAGTGTTTTAGAAACAACAATTCTGATCTATTTACAAAAGGTGTTTGTTTCAGCATGACTGTTCAGTCAGCTGCTGCATTGTGCAGCAAAAAGCAGCTCACTGTTCACAGCAGTTAGAGGGAGATGAAATGAACAGTGTGATCTCAGTCTGAGATGTGAATGTGCCTTTTCCTTAGTTCATTTCACTGGTTTGGTCACGGCATTGGAATATTTGTCCAAATTATGTGCCCTGCTTTTTGGATGAAGCTCAGAGTGAAACATGTCAACTTTAGTCATGCGGTTCCGCCTGACAGAAAATCTGACGAGATACAGAAAACATACTGAGAGTCAAAATAACAAGAGATAGAGATGAAGTCACTTCAGGACATCTTCGATCAGATGACTGCAGTGACAGTGAAAATATGGGCAGCAAAAGTAAGCATCCCCTTTCCTAATTATTATCATGGAGCTCCAGTTCGATAGAGCAACATCAAGACTCAGGACAAAGCAGCAGCTTGGACAATTGACTGACATTAAAATGTATAACTGAGAGGACGATAATGTGTGTCACATAGCCAATTAAATGGAGAAACTGTTCATGTGCAAGACTCTGACAGGCCACAAACACTGAAGTGGCTGAAAACCTCACAATAAGAAAACTTTTTTACACTCCTGTAACTTGTCTCGTATTTTCTTAGTATTTCTTCTTCTTCCACTTTATGTTTAATGTCATCAATATTACTTGAGCATTAATTTTACAGCATAATGAGATATCACATGCTCATGTAATATGTTACTGCGTGACGTGGTGCAGCAGCTCAAGCAACCTTGCACCGTAAATGCAGAAAACACTTCATTTCGATTTCTTGCTGGTATCCATTATGACGGTAAAAGAGGCCACCTCAGATGAAGCCGTTTGGTGTAATTCGGGTCGCAGGTAGATTAAAGTGCAGGTAACCATGACAACAACACTCCTGCTTTGTGAAATGTTACCAGCTGGTTCCCACTGGTGAGAAACAACATGAACAAGCCACACTTCTGACTACAACCAAGTTTCTAACAATGGAGGATGATTTGAGCACATGCACACTGCGGCCATTGACCGCGGGCGATAATACACTCTGAGTGGTTGTTATAAAGAAAATGACAGACTTCATGCCTGCTCGGTATTTACTCACTAGTGGTGCGGCTTTAGGGTGGCATTTCAGCCAGTGGATCGCGTCGCCACAGAGGTGTCAGTCTGATGGCCATGAAATTTGGTTCAGATATTCATGTTCCTCTCTGGATGAATGGTTGTCTTTTCATCCGATGCCATCACAAGGTGAACACTTTGCTTTGTTCAGTTGCTTATGTGCAAATACGTGCAAAACCATTCCTGTCATTTGGCGCATGTTAGCATTTAGCTAAAAGCACCTGCTTTGCCTAAACACAACCTCACAGAGCTGCTAGCTGCAGATTCTTAGTCTTGTTCTTTCAAAGGATTGACAGTAAATTAACTTCTGAGATCACTTTTTAAAGAAGCAATGACAGACCTCTAAAACTCTTTCTGATTTTGTTAATCATCTGAACTGATGATGTAAGGCTGAAGGCTGAGGATTGTAGTGTGTGGGTTGTAGCCTACACCTGAAGTCCCAACTGAAAATTGTTTAACTACAGGAAGAGAATCATCTATGGTTAGCACATTTTCATTCTGGACGACCCCATGTAAAACAAGAACAATAAAAACATATTTCTCTAAACCATAAACAAACGGATGGGGTTTTCTGATAACAGCGACAACACTTACTGAGGGAACATTTCATAATGTAACTTACACGGGAGAGCACAGATCTTAAACTGAAATCCTGGGCATTTGAAGAAATCCGATATTTTCCTTCTTTTACCTCAGGATGTTGATCTGTGTACAAATGTGACCTCACTCATGCATCTGAAGGATGCTCATTAATCAACAGCTCACAAAATTCACAGTAGCAGACTTTCTTTTAATTTACCTCACATATTTAAGAGTCCAGAGTCAAACTGGCTGCTTAAAGAAACTTGTTTTGTGAATGTGATTTACAAGAAGCCAAAAGAAACTCACCGGGTCGCATAGAGAAATATTATTATTATTTATATTATTAATTATATCTATATCTATATCTATCTATATATATATACATCGTTTTCACTTATCTCTACAGTGAATGTAGTTTCTCCTTCTCTGATTTTCCTCTGTGTTCAATGAAATGACATCACACGAGGTGCTTTGACAAAATCCACTTTTGAATTTATGGTCTGCGAGGAATATATTTTAAAACAAAAATCCAGCCATATTTCATCCTGAGAGCACTTTGATAGAGGAAATGTTGTAGAATACTACTTGCAGCTCTGGAAGGAGGGGGAAAAAACTAGATGGCCATGCATGTTAAAAGCCTATGTGCCATCAAAGCCCCTTGGGCTACAAAGGCCTCTTTTAGCAAATGGATGGCAACAGCTGCAAACTCTGGGCTGTTCTTAATGTGCACAGTGCAGATGTCTGCACTTGAGTCCCACAGTCTGAGACAGATCTGTCTGGCTCTATACTGAGCCTCTCTCATCATATCACTGCAGCTTCATTAAGCACTGAACTCAATATCAACATCTGCCTGACGGTTTTTGCTCTCCAATTTAAGGAAAACCCCACTGAAAACTGCAGTACATGGACCCTTGTGATATACTGTTAGTATGCCTTTATCCGTCTTATTATCAGGATACAAGTACACCATGACTTTTTCTGCTTTTTTAATTTACCTTTTGTCAGTGATGGAAGCTGTTTTGGCAACAGAAAATGCTGTGAGGGTGGTGAAACCTTCCACACCATCTGAACCGATATCTCCTAATCATGTTTGATTGTTTTGCTTCAGTTTTTATCATCAGATTCGTCTCATGCTCAGGTGTGAAAATGACAGCAAACAATGGAGGGAACCACGGCTGCATCCAAAGAGAATCATTCTGCATTAGGACTGCAGCCGCCTCTCAGTAGCCTTTTAATTCTCAAAACTGGAACGGCGATGACGACCTGAATTTTGGATGCTGCAATGCAAAACTGTGGCTCTGTCTGTCTGTGGCTGGACGCCCAAACACTGTTTGTGATTTGAAGATTTGAGAGTTAGAAAGAGCAACATCTGGATTTAAATATTCTCCTTACAAGGTCTATAATTGTTAAAACTGAAGAAAGTTTATTTTCAGAAAAAAAAATGTCTTACAGGCTCACAGTAAGCGATAAAGCTGAAAAATAAATCCAGATATGCACCTGCATGAGGCGACCGAATACATTACTGATCAAAGCAATTGGGAGAGAGCTGCAATTACCAAAAATCAATACACAGCGGTAAGAAATGTGTTGCAGTCATGAACAATATTCAATCTGATAACACACATATATCCAATCAGTGAACTGGGACAGAACATTGTTGACTACTGAACTCATTTAATGCTTAAAACAAATACAAGTTACTTCACTGGGTCATCACAATTGAACAAGAGATTTTTTTTTTTTCATATTTGTAACACCCTCAGAAATATACATTCACATGGCTGCATACAGACAATTTTCTCTCTTTTGATTTTCTCTCAGTAACATTAAATCGACAAACTGTATGCATCACCCCTTTGTATGACAGTGAAGCCGCTAGTGGCATGTTAAAAACGTACCGGAGGAGCATTTTTAGGTGGGACTTTGGAAATAAGCTATGCATCGACTTCATCTATCCATCACCGAGTCTCTATGTTTGCAGTCAAAATAGGTAGACTTTACATGAACAGAGTCCCTACGCAGTTGTCCCTAAATAAATCCCGACTATAATCTCAACCCTATGTACAGTATTTACAGTGGAATGTTGAACTTACTGAATACAAAAAGTAGATTAGGATGGAATGAAGTTACAGTCAGTATTACAAAATAGAAACTCAAAACACCCGGACAACATGACGACAATGTTTACATCTAGCAGAATACAGAATGTCAGCTCAGATCTGAAAGGTTTTTTTTTTTTTGTCCAACATGTTCTGAGAAGCAAGTGTGGCAGTGGTCTTTGAATGGATGCAGAGAAAAAAGTGAAATGAAACCTTGAAGTTGTGCTTTAAAAGGGGGCGGAGTTAGTCTATGCTTTGGGCCAAGTTTTTTTTTTTAATTTAAATTAACAAGTTAAATCTCTCTCTCTCTCTTTTTTTAACGGATTAGTTTCAATTGTTGTGCTTAGAAAAGTCACCGGTGCGTGACCAAGTTGCAAAAGTCTGATCTCTTTTGGACTTGCACCGTCCAGTTTTGAAAGGCAAAAAGTGCTGTGTCACCATTTAGCCATCATTAAACTTTAAAAATGGTACTGAATGCAGCTTTTAAGAGATCATGTGATTCAAATATCAGGTTGAGAAAATCGTTAGTTTTGTGCTAGTGCTGGGAACACCACGATACCAACTAAAATTCACTGCAAGTAAAGAACCACCATCCGTCTGACTTGAAGAGGCTTGCAGTCGATGTCATATTTCAATAGTAATTATTATGTTATTCTATGGCATGAGTCACTTAAATGATGGAGCAGCAACTGTTCAGACCTCATCTCTCCTGGCGTTTATAGGCACTGAATACAAGAAGATAAAAACATGCTTTATTTGTCTCTACAATGCTGTGATGCAAACTGCTATAACAACTGAAAAGCTACAGCAAAGCAGCTCATCAGCAGGCGAAGAATAAACTGTAATTTGCTTTCGCACTTTGAAAGTAGCTACAGTCAGTTAATTTACCTGCTCCGAAACTTTCTGTCATCTCGGGTCTCAAACTGAAGTGGATACACAGAGCAAAAATCAGACCTAAGTGTGTAGACAAGAACAAAACTGAAACCCAGCAAAAATGACACTAAACTGAAAGAAGACGACCATTTTGTATTTTTTGTGTTTGTGTTTGAAATACATTATAAATCAGCGCTCATGATTAACATGCTCATCTAAAAACACACAGTAGACAAGCATGAACTGTAACGCATTCACATCTCCAGCTGGCAGAGAGATCCGCTCTCAGAGATGTTATTTTTTTTGTATTTATTTATATAAATATTTATATACGTTTTGCGTATTAACTGCAATATTGTTGCTGGGTACTGTGTGCCCATATACTCAAACCTCTGTCAATACTGACAACACAGACAAAGTGTCGTCTTTTGAGCTGCAAATGAGAACAAACACACTGGAATTAATACAGAAAAAACAGCAACATACGCACTCCAACACAAAAAAACATGCATAAAATAAGGATTAATATAGTATTTATATTGTTCAGAGCCAGTCAGATATGTCATTTAGTCTCTTTGCTTGTGTTTAATCCCATGTTGAGTTTTTAAATATTTTTCTTTTTTGAAGCGATTGCATTTTTCTGATTGGGTAATGGACCTCACTGCTGAGGAGAGAAACGATTCATTTGCTATGCTACAGTAGCATCCACTGGCACTTGTTAACAGTGATTTAAAAAGCCAGATAAATATAATGCCTTCAGACAGGAGCACTGTATCCCTCTTGGCAGATTCAGATGCCAACACCAGGGGAAGGACAACTATTCATTCCTTTAAAGTCCCCCAAACAGCTACTGAAATTTATTTTAGAAAGAAAACAAAAGAGATGAAAAAAAAAAACATCATGAAAGCAGCAGGTGACTTAATAAACTCTGGCATGGCCACCACCATGATTCCCTTTACATGTTAAAATGTTTTCTCTGCATATGTAAATAAAAGCATCAGCTGACATTTTCCTCCTATCCGTGTCCTTTGTGTCCATGGATGGCGAGGGGAGGGGGAGATTAAGCCAAAATCATCAGTACATTGTCACACACTTGTGAGGAGAGACAGAGTCATCACTGGGAAATCACCTCCAACAGGTTTTCCTCTGACATCCATTTGTTAAAATGAGAGTTAGAACAAAACAGAATTATGACAAGTCAACACAAAAATCAGAATTTCATCATAGTGGTAAGATAGAGAGCTCGTGTACACAGGTCAACCCGTTCAAGTCAAGTGACAATTGTGACGTTTCAGAGCATCATTGAAGGTTTCTGTGGACACAGAGACTCAGCAAACCTTTTCTGGATGTGATCGTGATTGCTGTGTATGAAACGATTGCAGCCCTTCTCTCCCATGCTATACTCATTCACTGATTTGATGAGAGAAAAACTGAAAACACTTGCTGTTTATTTGTTACTGCTATGTCCAAATGGCTCAGTAGACTGAGTCCCTCTCTGTGAAGAAACTAACCAAGCATACAAACACAAAGGGGTCAAGGAATACTAAGCATGTCTTTGGAAAACAGTATTAACACATCTGCTTTTAATGCTGTCAATATACAAAAATGAGTCATGTCATGAACGCCAAGCCCCAGTGAGAAACGGGAAAAGTGATAAAGGTTCTGTATGTTTTTTTTTTTCTTTCTCTGAAACATTTGACCACAAAATTACAAACACTTAAAACTCCACCTGTAATTATGCAAGACACTCTCAATTCTCTGGTCACTTAAAAATCATACAAAAAGACATTATAAAAGTAACAAAATGGCAATGGTAATGGAAAAAAAACCCAAAAACAAAACAAAACAAATTGCACATCCAGTGTAGGACTTTCACAAATGTGCTCAGCAAAACCTCCACCTGCAGTCTCTTTTCATACATTTAATACATTTAGAACATGAAAAAATACACAGAAAAGAATATTACACCAGTATTAATCAACCAATCACCTCACCGGCCTCGTAGGTCAGTGACATCGAGGCCTTTAACATATCTTAGTTTGTACTGTTTGCCCATTCACCTGATGGAACTGATACCAATGCTGTCACTTTGAGAAGTTGATGCTGCTAGCACTTTAAATAGACGCTTGTTTTTCTAAATGAGATTAGTTGAATGGGGTCTGATGTGGGGGGAGTCAGGGGGACGGGGTTACTAGGTCGACCAAAAGAGGAATGGGACTGTGAAGGGTGCAGTATGACAAATGGGAGGGCAGGGTCGTGATGGAGGTGAAGGGTGCAGTGGAATGCAGGTGGGGGACAGAGGGTTGTTTGGTTTGGTTGTTGCATGCCACTACACATACCACTCTTTCTTAGAAATGACAGAGCCGTCGGTTTGAGAGATCATATCATCAGCTATCTCAGGTTCAGGGTCATACTGGAAAGCCAGAGTCCGCTCGTCATAATCTCGGCTCTCTCCTTCGTCCACAGTGAAATAGGGCCTCTTCAGGTCCTCTTGCTCGGCGTCAAAATCGCGCTCGCTCGCCTCAAACCCTCCAGGGCCGCCAATCTGGGCGGGTTTCTTCTCGTCGTCTGAATCATCCGGGTACTGCAGGTTCTTTGGGATGGGAGGGTGGGCGGGCAGACCACCGGCCTTACTGTACCCGTTTCCAAACACATGTTTCTTGGTGCTGTAGTCACCTTTGAAGGTGCGCTGGCGGCGGCGCAGGAATATGAAGAGCAGAATGGCAACCACACACAACACGACGGCTCCCCCCACAATGGCCGCGATGACGGTACCTGCATTGTTCTGCTCCTGCGGGATCTCATGGCCCCCAAGTGGCGGGTTGTTAGGGAATTCTGGGTAGGAAAAGACAGATGGAAGGGAGTGTGTCAGTGCTCTGGTGGGAGGAGGTGCAGTTTGTGCAGGTGCAGTTTTTTTTTTTTTTTGGAAAGATGAAGGGAGACAAGGACGGAAAAGCAAAGGGAAAAGGAAGGACCCCCGGCCCCACAACAAACCCCCACCCCAACTCAAAGGTGTCCTTACTGACAGTGTCACAAGGCTCGGTCATCACATGCAGTATCAGACATTAAAGAAACAGCCAGTTCAACACACACATGACACCATTAAAGAGTAAAATCTCCGAAGAGATTAAAGTAAATGAAGCTTTGTCAGCATGCGTTAACCATCATTTCGTGTCTGTTTGGAACAAAAATAAAACAATTTAATAAACAAACTGTGGAAGAATGAATTCACTTCGCCTTCATGAATACATTCAACTTCGCAGGTTTCACACAAGCCAAATCTAACATCTTGAATGATATACAGTAGTACAGTCCACCATAATATATGCACCCCAATCCATCATCGGCGTAGCGTTAATGATATGAAGGAGCAATGCCAGAGATGATTATCAGCAGCCAAGCATACACAGCCACAATGCATCAAGAGAGCTGATAAACATGAAGCTTTTCTGTTCAGGCAGCAGAGTCGGCAGCAAAACATGGAATATGCTTCCAGAGAAAAACATATTTAGTACTCCGAAAAACAAGAGGAGAAAAGAGAGAAAATTATCAAATGAGTCAGAGATGTGCTCTACTCCAGAACAGAGTGACAATGACTAATGTCCTGCTAGGGACAAACAATAACTAGAATAACAAAGTCTGCCTCGCAAACCCAAATTTGATATGTTATTTCAAATTCAAAACAGTCTACAACCATATCTGAAACTGAACTGAGCCATCGCAATTGTTCCACCATTTTAGAGTGCATGTAGCCTACCCACAGGAAGATAAACAACGCTCGTGACTAACACAGTTGTTGCTTACAGTAAAACAAAGTGTTGAAAACCATGTCCCTTACATAAACATCTTCGCTTGAAACCAAAAAAACGTGCAAAGCTCCTCCGAGCACAGCAATGGGAGAGACTTTCATCTGGAACGTGATCAAAGCCTGGAGGCGCACAGGTAGTGCTTGTCTAAACCTGCAGAGCAGAGGCACATTTAACTTCAATGACAAATGCTGAATCCTCAACAGAAAGGTGGAGGAGCGGAGGAAACAACAACAAAGAGCTCCACCATCTACTAAACAAATGGTGTGCGAGAGAACCGAAAGAGGAGAAGGAAACGGTGGGGAAGAAAGGAGGGAGCATCATGTTCACGCAAGGCAAACTACATGTACAGTAAACAACAAGGAAAGCCGTTCTACACAGAAAAGATTTAGTGCTTTTGATACCATTTCTGCCTACTGTCGTACTGATTATCACAACCCTATCATTGCACATTAATATTACACATAATTAGAGATCTTTACACTGTTTCTAAGGCTTTTTCTCAAGAAAATGACTCATCTATGGTGCTCTTTTTTGATGTACTTTTACAGAAATTTACATTAACCAACACTATCATGTGCTCATAGGAAGCTTTTCCTCGCCACCGTCACCAAGCGCTTGCTCATGGGGGGTCTTGTTGAGTCTCTCGGTACCAAAAACTAAATTAAAGCGTTTGGTCAAGACCTTCTCTAATTGGAAAGTGTCATGAGCTAACTTTTGTTATGATTAGGCGCTACATAAATAAAATGGTAAAATTAAATGTGTCAGCATTAAGGGTTGTTACAACAAAAAGGCAGCAACAGGCAGATAACATTATTGTCCTATTTAAGATAAACAATCATGGTTAATCAATGACTGTACCATGAACAATGACAATAAAGCTTATTCTATTCTAACGGGAAAATTGTCTTTCTGGACTTGATAAAGTCATTAACAAAGCACTGGATCATAATAGAGCCAAAATGAAGGTCTACGCTAAGCAATCCTGAAAAGTTCCTTAGAGGTATTAAATTCTCTGTGCAAAAAGTCAAATGGAGTCAGATCACTGCAAAAAAACCAACAAATCGGACAGCCTCTGCCATGTCATCAAAGCAACCGGACAAATTTGCCACATGAGGAAAAAATTCATTTTCTCATTTTTTCATTTGCCTTAAACTGTTGAATCAAAACCATTTTACTCGATTAGAACTGCTCTTTAGCGAAAAGGATAAGCCTCTGCGTAGCTGTGGTGCAAAGGGATGGTACTGGGCAAAGCTAAGAAGCTGCTGAAGCCTTCATCTCTTCTTTAATTACAATGGCACTTTATCAGTCCAAAGTAGAGACCTCCCAAACACAGTCACTCTCCTCAGATGCTCTTCCACTGCACTCTTTCTCCCAGGGCCGACTGCAAAGCTCTCCAATTTCTAAAGCGGTGCTGGGCACAGTCTCAAATATCAGCTCAGGTTTTAATCTGACCACCTAATGGGATTATTCAGACACAGGCCTTCATTACACACATGAATGAGAGAGCAGAGCCAGGTCACCCCTGCTTGAGAACACATCCTCCCACCAACTCCAAAGAGGGGTGAAAATCCAGAGGATTGAGGGAATAGAGAGAGAGACAGAGAGAGAGAGAGAGAGAGAGAGAGAGAGAGAGAGAGAGAGAGGAACAAGGGAAGATGGTTCTCCTGTAATCCTCTCCTTTACCATTCGCTGCTTTCCTCTGCTATGACCTGTCTTTGCTCTCATCAGTGCCTTTATTCAATCTTAATTAGGTCGTAGCCGAAACTTGATATTTATCACTTAGAGAGGTGAAACACACATTGCAAGACTCCATTAAAACTACAGAATAGGAGCAATAAAAGATGATGCAGCGAGAGTTCAGACGCGCTCACCATCACCTCCATTTCCATAAAGGATCAAGTGACACCACCTCTTAGCACCAGTATTTAAAGAATGTCAGCACTTAAGACTGAAGAATGTGTTATTGTCTATAGAAACCATAGACATGAAAGCAGTTGTAAACAAGGTATTTTTATGGCTTTTTGGCTGGCACATCCACCACCAAGAAAGCCTTGGATCTCGTCGTACATGAAACAAGAGAAAGGAGTCTAAAGGAGTTATTAAGATGTTTTACTCGGGGGGGGAGTGGAACTGGAGCGTTCAGATAGCTCTACGTCTCTAATGGCGGCTCTCTAAAAGAAGAAACAGAAGCTATGAAAGTCCAGGAAAAGCTTCTCAGCTCACCTCAGTACAGTTCAGGAACACGCTGCTTTTGTTTTGCAACTCAAAGAGGCGTGTTGGCAGAGCGGACTGCCCGTTCTCACGGACTTTATCCAGTACATTTCTGCTCTGCACTTATCCCTCTGCAAGGTCACGCCACAACAACAACATCTCCCATTCAGCACACTGGCCTTGTGCTCACATGAAGATAACAAAATGGCAAAAGATTTCTCCATTTCTCAATGTCTTTCTCTTTGTCTAGCCCGTGCATCCCATGAATGTTAGCATGTGAAATTCTAGTGGCTATGGTGCAAACTAATCACATTACAGAAACACTAATAATAAAACACATTTGAAATGGTTGTGGTACGTAGGGGTGTTTGACAGCACGGAGGAGGGAGGAGGCGATCCACCAGCACGCCATCGCTACCGGCAATACCTGCCAACAGATAGATAAAAAGGACCTCAAAGCAGAACAACAACAGCCCTGATACTGTTCCAGGCAACAAAAAGCTGTGTCTATTAACACCACTCTGGAAATATGCAGATAGTGGGGTAACCTTGAGTTGCAATGACTCAAATGTACTAGTGAGATTAATAGGTGCCAAGATGAGCTATGAAAGGCTATAATTCAATCCAGAGACATGATACATTTTTACAGGTAAAGAATAACATGAAATAATGCAGCAACTTGAATGCTGCAACCACAGCATTTTGTATTGCATTAATCATACTGAATTCTGAACAGTCACATCTGACTTGATCAAGTGGGTGATTTACTGCCTCCGAACGTTTTAGTAACAAAATCTGTTCTCTATCTCTTCACGACTCGATTAGTGTTCTCCATCTGAGTCATTTGTGTGAGACAGAAGTGAGCCTTCAGAAGAAACAAACAGTAAACAAACATGGCACTACAGTAAAACAAAAAAACAAAAAAAAAAAAAGCAAAATAATATTTAAAAAAAAAGCCCAGCATCTTGTTGTGGAAATGACACATTGGGTCCATGCCAGATTTGTGGTTTCAGAAAACAACATACAATTGGAGAAGAGTTTTGTATTTCAGTGTAAGCTGCACTGCGAAACAAGCAGGAGCAGAAGCAAATGTTCAAAGACACCGAGGGGAGAGGAGTGTCTGAAGCAGAGGGAGCTTTAAAGTGAGACAAACTGTATCACAACTCTGTCCTGCATGTACTGTTTCTAGGTGTGCTCCAGTCATGTCTGCACATGAAAAGGAAGGAGAAAGGCAGGCACAGACATTCCTGAGTCTTATAGCGCAATCACTTGGACGGGGTGTTATGACAGAGGCTGGAAAAATGAGAGAGGATTTCAAAGAGTGGTGCAGGGAGTGGTCTTCTAATATGACTAAATGAGGAACAAGCAGCCGACAACAGAAGATGAAAGAGGGCTACTGTGAGAGTTTGAGGAGTGGCAACAAGGGGGTAAAAAAAACACGAGACGGAGCGAGTGCCTTTGAGAGGTTGCGGAGCGACAACGGCAAATAAAGAATGGCAAAATGTGTGAGTGAGAATGGGACGATCGGGGAAGACCCATTAATTCAGTGATTCCAACAACCCTCGTTATGCTCCTGTCTGAATTTGCCAGTGGTTGTGAAGTCATGGAAATGCAATGGTGCCACAACGAATAAAAGCTTTTCACTGACAGGAATTTAGCACGCGACACTGAGGCAAAGCTCCTAACGCACAGTCCCTTCCAATATTTACCATTCCTTCCTATTTGTCAGCGCGCTATCACCGACTTTACAGAGGCATACGATAGTCTCATATGCAGGTAAATGACGCTTAGGCCATTAAAAACTCCATACAAGTGATTCAAAATCAGCTCCCTGTAAAAAGCCAACAGATAAGAGACACAGGATGTGCTGGAGGAGATAACGCTGTCATCAAAACACTGGTGACATCACGTGTGGCGTGTTGTGAACATGCAGAGGCTTGCAGGATGCTCCTGTCACACTGAGACATACTGCAACTCTCGACAGCACATGCAGCCTGTAATCTCTCACTTTCTTTTTTGTTTTCGCCTCTCCTGGTGACCAAGGACACAAATACGACAACACTGACAGTCTCTGAGCTACATTTATGGTAGTTTGTAGTTCAAGCAAATGATTAGGTCATATCAGCAATGAGCACGACGAGAATACAAATGAAAGCAGAGATCCCATATCAATATTGTGACTGAAAGTGCCGGAAAATACTTCTGTTGCCAAAGAACGCACGTTTTGTGCCCTTGTAGATGTGACACGGTCATTTTGTGCTAAAGGGCTTGTAATAATCATTCTTAATGCATCTTTAATGAGCAATGAATATTTACACCGGCATCTAAACACCAATGTTCGTTTAAAAAATCATGTTTGCTCGTAAGGTGCCATTATAAATGCATTTCGCCGCTCGCCTGCATGCGGCTGTACTGCTAAGTGCTGGTAAGATGAATTATTAGGTCAGCAGACATGCAGCAAACAAATCTGCATGTTAGCACGCGTTAAGCCAGGAGAGGTCGGGACACTGTTTGTTTACCACAGCATCCTACCCTCAGCATCTCTTCTGCTGGCTTTTTTCTTGTTGTTTTTGTCTCGTTGTCTGCTTGTTGTTATTTTGGAGCTGTGTGTGTAATGACTGAATCACCACACAGCATCACCACCACCATCATCATCAGCAGCAGCAGCAGCAGCAGCGGCGGCTCTGGAGCCAGTGGTCAGACCCTGGGACAGTCTCTGACCTACTTCATCAGGCTCTCAGGGAGGCGTGACAGATCCAACACCACACGGGTGGACGGTGAGGAGGAGGAGGAGGATGGAGGAGCAGAGCTGGGCTAAAGGGGCTCAGCCAATCCCTCTGCTCCATCTGTCTGCCACATCCTTCTCCTCTGCATATCCTCCGGAGAGCCGAAACAGCAAGCCATGCAGAAACAAATGTTAAGATAAATCACTACAATCTCAGCTGCTCTGCTCTCACATGCTCTCCCCTGGTGACATTTTCATTTCACTCCCACAGCCGGGCGAGCTCTTCTTCTCCAAATAAAACAGACCCCTTTACACACCGAGCGCCGCCCTACTCCATTTTATGCAAAATGAGCTGCAGCCACAGAGTGTTCCCCCTCAGCGTAGCACAACACAGCAGAGGCTTTATGGGGCAGCCTATGGTGTGCGAGCAAGGGAGCGTCTCATGCTAATGTCTCATTTGGATAATGAGGTGTATTCTTGGCAGGATCTGAGCAGCGAGCATCCCCTCCTGTCGTGAGGATGTGGGAGATAGAAAGTCGCTCTATCAGCCTCCTTCTAGGTTTGGAGATGCCTGATCAGAAAGTTCAAGGGTGATGAGAAGCTGGCAGGGAGAGCAGGAGACCAAGACACAGAGTACGCTCCTCAAACCTGCCTGACAGCATGTGTCTACTTGAAGCAAGGGTGTAATGATATACAAGATATACACACATGGCCTTTGGATCTATGAATAATGCAGACGGCGATGTGAGAGGCGACAGTGCAATATGCTATGGCACAGATTGAGTCCGATTCCACCATGACAGGCGAAGACAAACAAATTTCACATTGCTGGGGGAGTCTCTGGAAAGCCGACATCATAATGTCTCTTGTCTCTGTCAGAGAAAAGAAAGAGACAAATGGCTGCGTAGAGCGGCTCTGCTGTTAGATGTCAGTAATATATGTCGCGATACGCATTTTATTCAAGGGTGTTCTCGCCGCCAACCCGAGTTTTATCACTCGGAGAAGTGATCAGCGTTGAGAAAACCGACAGACCTCGCAGTGATGAAGAAAGAGACGCGCCTGTTTCTCAGCTGATAAAAATGAACCACGCCATCAACACCTACTGCTATTTACAGTTTGCTTGTGCAGCCAGGAGGGACAGGAAGTGCTTTTCCAAAAGAGAGCACACAGCAGAAAGTCAAGAGTTTGGAGCGTTTGTGCAGATTAAATTCTTTTTAAGGCCACAACAAACAGCTTGGGATTGTTTTGGGGTTTGGGAGCTCCTGTATACAACAGTTGAAGTGTCTCCCTTTCAAACCTCATGAAAGAGTGAAAAACGTGATGTATTTATTGTTCAATCATAAGTGTAAACCAATGGGCTCAGTCACAGAGAAAGAGGAAGCTTAATTTGATAGACTGGGTAGAGAGGCGTGACTGCTGAATTTCATGTTTTCCAAGACGATTAAGAGTCCATTTCCTGGGATCTTGAAACCATCCATATCAGCTGTTCATTTCTTTGGAAAGGAGAGGGAACCACTGAGTGATTTTTAGAAAAAAATATGCTGTAAAATGTAGACTAGTGATGCCACTACCCATCTAATAAAGGGTACATGACTAATAAATGTACAGCCACTTAAAGGGGCAATAAGATTTTAGAGCATCTAATGTCAGCTCAGAGTAACATCTCCTGCTCAGTAATTTAAATTTATGCTGAGAAATCTCCTTTTGCCAGTGCCAACATTTTGCTGCTGCGTTCCTGCCAACCTGATGGCAGGCATTTGGAGTCATTATATAGACATAGCTAATGTTCCCAGCGATGGCCTTATTTGCTTTGCATTGGAAATGAGGAGCCAAAAAGAAAGAAAAAAAAAAGGGTGAGATTGGTGAATAAACACTGTAAAAGTCCACGTAGGTACTTTTGGATGTCAGGCCCTCTCACTGCCGCCATGACTCACTGTCTTAGCTCATCTTTGCACTGCAGGACTTAGAGGATAGAGAAGGTGACAAGCAGTGAGCACCAGGAGTTGACACAGGCTGTTACATAAAGTCATGTAAACAGCATCCTGCCCTCTCTCCCACCTCTGCCGCTGCACAGCTCCCAGTTTCTATTTGCCTGGCAGCCCATTTCTGGAATCCACTTTGCCTCTTCTGCTAAATTCCCAAAATTCAGAACCACCGAAGCATATTCTGCAGTCACATGGATACCTTTATTTATTTATATTTTCATTGGACCGTTTATATTTTATTCATCTCATTTTCACCATGTGGTTAAGGTTTTTTTTCTCTTCCAACTTCATTTTCTCACAAGGGAGAGAACTATTGCTTGTTCAGGCGAGCGTGAACAGATGTCGGCAGTGGTTGGCTGTGCTTACAGAAGGATCCATCCTCACGCTTTCTCTGCAAATCGAAAAGAACGCTCTCACTCCATCCAGTTTAACCCAGGCGGTAAAGGCAAAGCTGACTTCACCTCTGCTCTTTAAAGCGGCTCCGTGCTGCAGCTCTGATAAAGGTGGATGAAAGTTGGCGCCGCTGGGCCGTGAGCGGAAGCGCCGAAAGGCTCGCATGCTGGGTGACACAAAGCTGATCTGATATTATCCTTCACACCTGATCCTGCTAATGTGGCGGGAATTATGCATTGTCTTTGACTCACTCCAGCCCCCATCTCACAAAGATTAGCGCTGCTGTGTGGGAGAGTCAAGGTTAAAAAATATCTAATCAAGTTTAAATGATTATTCAAGAGAGTAAACAAATCGATTGTGTTGTGAGAGCGCCGCTTCACTGGAGGAAATTTTCCCACACGTCACATAGTGGCGTACTGCTGTGAAAAAAACCACACCTCTTCTCTCAGAGGTGATAATGACATAATTGTAAGGCCATCCTGACAAAACGGCCATTCATCACGTCTTATTAAGCGCTGGGAAGAAATTTGAGATGGCAGCATCGATTTGTTTTGAGCACAAAAACAGAGTGTGATGGTGGAAAAGCCGATTATCTTAATGAAAGACTGATTTTGTTCTCTTAAGTTGGGCAGGATCTTTGAGGTTTAACCACATTATTCAGGCTTCCTTTCCATTGTCATCTGCAATATTTTACAAGAGTCACTGCTTGACTGGCATTCCCATTAGACGGTTAAAAGCTGCAGAGAATGAATCGTCAAAAATAACTCTGATTGCGAGGCTGTTTAATTGTCTCTATTTTTTAACATGGCCTCTGATGCCTGTTAGTAATTAGCTGATTAATCAGATCTGACGACTTGTCAACTTTCCCTCAGGAGATTTCTGAACTGAATGTGAATGAGAGAGGTATTTGCTAAATAGAGGCCCATTACATGAAGCTCATTTCTTTTGCCACAGATTCTCTCCCCTCCCTCTCTTCTTTTTCCCTCAGACTTCCTCCTTTGCCTCTTTTTTTTTCTGAGAGCGAGGATTGATTAAAACAGGAGAGTGGTTCATTAGATTCTGACAGGCGACACTATATCTGCAGAACACATGTCCTTGGAGAAAGCCATTGTATCCCATGTGACTTACCGTGGTCGATGCCATCTCCACAGAAAGCACTATCCCCAAACTAATTGAAACAAGGTGCTCTGTGGCCCTGCTATCTGCCGAGGTGACAGTTATGCAGCTCCCACAAATCCGTCTATGAAAACTGAGGAACTTGATTAAAATGCGCCTTCTTTAAGTGCTCCATCAGTGTTGTTTGCCAGTGTGAGAAAATAGCTTTTCTGTGATACAAACAAGTTGTCACGACATTTTATCTTTCTGACACTGGAGGCAGGCTTTTCTCACTGGCATGTGTATATTACTGTGTCAATCTAAAAATCAACTTCAAAATGAAAACAAAAAGCGCTACTGCCAATCCCATGCATAATGCAGCTAGTAGTAGTGCGTTTGGAAAAATCTAGGTCTTGATAGTGGCAGACCAAGGTAAAATGGTGGTATGAAGTGCCGGATGGATTGTTTAAGTGTTACATTAGTCAGTGCTGTGATACAATTTACTGCAGACTAGAAAAGAACTGAGTTACTGACTCTGTAAACACAGATTGTAACACTGTAGAGCGCATCTAAATCCAAGATCATTAAAATTTGCTCTTATGAAAGAAAAAAAAATCATTATGTTAATCAGAGTCAGCTCTGGTAGCTCTGTCAGATGGTGAACAAATGTGCTGCAGCTATCGGCTTGGTCACCTTCCTTTTTTTTTTTGCAGAAATCGCCAGCTAACGCGAGCGAGGCCCAGTGCTGCAGTCTTGAACAGCTGCCAGCAGTGGGCTCTCTCACCTGCCATGCCTCAGTTAGGCCTGTCTGAGGCTGTTGGAAGGCACAAAGACGCTCTTTGAAGTTAATCAAGCATCAGCATACTTCTTTCTATCCACTGCCGGGTCATTATGCACAGCCAATGTCAAGGCTGCACAAAGCAGTTCAAAGAATTAGAGGCGAATGCCGTGCACACCCTCACGTTCACCTCTGACGTTGTTTTACTAATGTCATCACAACTTGACACAAGCTCTACCACGAGCTGATCTGCACTCACAGAAACGTCCTCTGAACAGAAAGATAGAAAGATTGCCTTTAAAACATATTCTCAAAGCTTAATGGTGTTCCAGGGTAGCGCACAACATTACGCTGACACGGCCACATTAAGACAGGAATATGCTAGCATTTCACAGCATCAGCAAAGGGCATGGTATGATCCTGCTGTAACATATCCATGTTGCACCTGCATGAGACACAAGGGCAGGACAGCTCTGTCCCTGTCTGTACACTGTGCTGAAACCCTCTCTAAAGCACCAAATCATACTAGTGTTTGACAGTCAACTAGAGCTGTTTGTGAGCTTCTGCAGTTTGACTGGGCGCCATGATGGAGATGAGGCTCTGAACTGCGCTTTAGGAGGCGAGGCTGGCTCCTCTCCCTTTAACTTGTCACTGTTTCTATGGGAACTGGCAGCATGCTTATAAGGCTTGCACGGGACCCTTTGGGAATGTATCCTAAACAGCAAAATCAGGACTTCTGCCATCTAACAGTATAGAACAACACTTTGCAGCTAGCAACTAGCAAGCTTATTACTAGAGAGAATACACAGACAACCAAGTGGCTTGTGACATTTAATATTCAGGATATGTCTTTGTATGGCGGTGCCTTGTATAACTCCAAATATCAAGGGTGGAGTTCTTTCAGTTAAATGAAAAGTGACAATAAAGTTGTCAGGGAAACTAGAACTACCGCCTTGCAGTCATATTCCTTCGCACACCAGTCAAGTTACAGCTCACATCCATGTGTGACCAGACTTATATAATATATGTAATATATGTAATGAAGACTGATACAGAAATTAATATATTGACAAGACACTGACATAACTGACATGGTAGAGAAAAAGCTCCTGTGAAAAACATGTTGTCTTCACCTCAGCGGAGTGCAGAGGACTGACGGGGAGCATCACTTCATCACGTGGTGCAACATCAATCATCTGAAGCCCCAAAATAAGCAAAACCAGTGAGCTGCCGAGTGTGTAAACAGAGTCAGATTCCATGTGTGCCCACATGCTCAGGCACTAAAGCTGATTCTGGCAGAACACAAAGAGGCTACGTGGGCACCCAAGATTGGTACCAACAATTTAGCATGGCCCTTCTCTTCCTGAGTTCGTGGTCTTGAATTTAAAAATGCATTTCTCCACAATATTATGATGTCATTGTGAAGCTGACCTTTAAGATGTAAAAAGTCATCACTGCATGATTTTCTACTGTTAGACGTTTGGGTAAAATTTTGCCAGAAATGCGTTTTGCGAGGTCACAGCCATCTTTGACATTTGACCACCAAATTTCAATCAGTTCATCCTCGAATTTGAAGACGTTCCTGAATTATTATGTCCCGGAGAATGGGACCGACAGGAAGCCTTATGTACAATTCAACGGCTTCAGCTGTGGCTGTCACTGGCACAGAGGCATCGCTTTTAATGGTCTGTAATAACTAAGTGAATTCATGTCTGTAAACATGCAGTGATTTATGATGTAAAAACTACTGTCTCCTCAGCTCCTTCAACCTGCTGCTGAACCCTCTGCAAACCTTCACTTGGCTCTAAATGCTCAAAGCACAGAAACAACCTCAGAAATGCGTGAATTAAAAGTTTGTGTACTGGCAAATTGAAAATGAATGTGCTCACATTATGTATGTGAACATTTATTCATCTCAGTCACTGTATGAGAATAAACAGAGAGTCTATACAGAGGGACAATAACAACATGGTTTGGTAATTTAAGCAATCAATGAAAAAGCAGAAATAGAAAATGAATATCATGTAGTGCTTTGCGCCAAACAGTACAATCTCTTTGGAATACAACTGGCTGGTGCAAGGTGATTTCCTGATAGCAGATTACTTCCTCACTTTCCTGCCTGACAAGTAAAGGCAGTTCATGCTCCTTGAAGATTTCTATCATCACACTACCACCCCTCCTACTTCGAATGGGCAACTTCTCACAATGAGAGTAATGACATCACATCCTACAAAGCTGTTCTGTCCTAGCTTTGTTTGTACCAGCTGAGAAAAATGCATTGAAAGAGAGGAAACTGGGGGGAGGGGGAGGGGGGGGTATGCAATGATACTGTAAGGCACAGCTGTTCACTTCACACCAAGCACAGCATTCCCAGAGACACAACATGAGTCAACATGCAAAGCAATGCGAGTTAGAACACCCCCGCTTCCCCGAAACCAAGCAGCACAAAGAGCAAAGGGAAAAAGTCTTTCCAGTCCGACCAGAGCAAAACTGTCACAGTATCCCAATACCAAACACACAGCTGGTACGAATAGACACTTCCCACATTTATAGAACGTATAGCGAGGTCGGATCTGGTATAGATTGTAGCAAAAGCTTAGGGTGCAAAATACTGTCTCCTATGGATAAGAACCCAGAGGAACCACGATGCGTGTGTGCCAACAATTACGTGGAAAGCAAGGGAACTGAATCAGTTTTGTTCAGCATTTTGTTTCTTTTCCCGGCAGCAGACAGAAGAGACAAAAGAAACGAGCGCAGAGCTCAACAACAAAACAGGCGCAGACTGTTCGGAGAAAAGTGAGCGTGATGCGAGCAAACTATGATCAATACAGTACCTTCACCTCAAAACCCCATTTTCATTGATGTTATTTTAGGTGGTGATAATAGACCTGCTTTATATCGCTCCCACACATAGGATGCGAAACAGGGCACAGTTGGGGGGGGTTGCTGTGTTCTCACGGTGCGCGTGGAGCTCGGATACACAAACACAGAGGGCTTTTTTCCCCTTATATAACCTTGCACACGGTGCAGCAGGGAGCTGCACAGCCGGGGCAGGTGGGAGCCGCATCAGGAACACACAGGCAATCTGCTACAATCAGCTTGTATGTGCGTGTGCATGGATATCTGCGTTTATTTGTTCACACGGGGGTCTGATGGTCCCTGAGAAAATCTTTAGCGGGGTACTGCATTGATGCAAGACATGCCAAAGTTGCCGAAGAGACAGAGAAGGGAAGCAACGGGTTTTATCAACCTACCCGTGATGTTGACGTCCACGATGCCAGTGCGAGTCCCGATGCCATTGGTGGCGTCACAGACGTACGTGCCGGCCAGGTCGTAGGTCACCGGCCCCTTGAAGAACAGGGTGTTGTTCTTGATTTCCACATTACTGGGCAGGGAGCCGTTCAGGCTGTGGTGAGAGAGAGGCAATAATACAGACACCGTAAAAAGGCAGAATTACACACAGCAGACCACAGCAGAAAAAAAATAAAATCTCCCAGGGGCAGCAAAGCAATTCAAAGCGCATGAAAAATACAGTCTCTAGTGCCAAACAAACCTGGATGTGTGTGTCGGGGTGAGATAAATACCAGGAATATTTGACAGCAATATATTTCAGCCATCATCCATCAAGTCCAAACAAAATTATGAGGACAGGGAATCCCAGCAGGTCCAAACAGGTAAGACATAGCTGATGCCTTAGGACACAAGCTTTTTCGCCATGTGGAATACAAAACAGGCAGTGGTAGGCGGAGGGCTGAGGGTGGTGAGGAGGGGGCTGCTTTCCTCAACTATGGTACAGCTCACATGGCTGAACTCAAAACTCTTGGGAGCTGTCAAGAGAGGCAGCTGATCAAGCGATAAATGCAGACTCTACCAAATGCTGGGCTGTCAATACGAACTGGAGCCCTTTTCTCCTGCCTGAGGTGTTTGTCTTCATGGTTCACTATCTCTACTGCGTTCAGACTCGCTCATGTCCTTTGATCAGGTCAGCACGCTTTGAGGTCACGGATCAGGAGTGCACCAACCCCGCATTCTATTATCCGGACCCTTTTTACGGAGCCTGGAGGCTTAAAAAGCTATCAAATTTCATGACAATTATCTGTTTCCTGTTGTCTCCCGGTTGATCAGCTTCATCTGAATTTGAATGGATCTGGCTGAAGTAAAACTAAAAACACGACTACATTACAATCTGGTGTTGAGCTGCTGGGTGTTGGTAGGAGTTTGTGTGTCTTTAAAGGGAGCCTACTATGCACATTTCATTTGTTTCTGGGACGAGTTGAGTAGCCTTGTATGATTCACAGTTTTAAAAAAGGTCTTTATTTATCTTATACTGTCATTTCAAGCAGCCCCTAAGTTCAGCCTCTGACCGCAAGCCATTTCTAGGTCCTGTCTCCGTAAAGGAGAATTCCACTAATTTAAAACCTGTGCTCTGTGTGGAAGTTAACTGCAATTAACCAGATCATGATATTTGTTTTTTTTGGCCAAATAGCCCATCCCTAGTGACAATGACAGCAATCATTCTGTCAGGAAACCATATAAATCACTTCAGGAAGATCAGGAAGAGCAGCCTGAGGACATTAGAGGAACCAGAAAACGAGCAGTCAATGAGTTGTCATCAGCTCTCTGCAAAACTAGAAAAAAAAACCATTGCAAATTTAGCATTCAGAGTAGTCTGAAGCATCTTTTTGCTCAGATGGATCCATTTTAGATATATTTATTTCATTATTTGAATCTCCATGTTTTATTATGAAAATCCAACATTGTAACCTGATGACAGGAAATAAGGGAAAGCATATTACACCCCGTTTAAACAAAAAGGGCTTGCTCTCTGCCTCTTAGACACTTTGTGATCCGCTGTTGTGTGAGAACATCAAAAACAATGTGATGCTCCATTTATTACAGCAAGAGTAAAACAAAATGACATTACAGAGAGGCAACAAAATTAGGGATCACGCTAACAATGGCCACGCATCAAGCACTTGAGCTGTACTAAACAGGCTTTCACTCAAGGCTCAGAAAGACACAGCGATGAGCTTTGTTAATTCATCCATCATAAAACATCAGTTACAAGTGGCTGATCCATATTTGACGGAGCAGATTTTCTGGACAAGTCAGTATAAAAAAATGCAGTGTCCACAGGTCAGAACAAAAGTAATACAAAGAGCTACGGTCCAGTTGTTTTTCATATGCCACTATGGTGACACGTTTGCAACGGAGCTGCAAACAACCCTCAATACAGTATGTCACGACTCAATAATCAGTTACCTTGCGAGCCTCTATCAAATGCTGAGTTCTGCAAAGCCCAATTGATTTGCTGCAGAAATGAAAGGCTGGCAAACTGCGATTCACCACACATTCTGCTGTGATGTCTGCATTTGTATGAGACATCTGAATTTGTGTGTGTCTGTGTGCGTGTGTGTGTGTGTGTGCGTGTGTGTGTGTGTGTGTGTGGAGCCTGAGGGGCAGCAAAATGAAAGGCTAACAAACAGCTTGAGAGTGATGCAGATTCTTCGGTGACTTTGGTCTGCTCACGTGCATGTGTGCATGTGATGTGTGTATAGATGCTGGTGTGTGTGTGTGTGTCACGTTCCATGAGGAGAGCTATACACCAAGGCGCAATAATCTGCATATGGAGGCGGTTTTAAACTTGAATGCAGGGAAACACTGGACGTTTTATTGTTATTTTATTGTTGGGTACAATCAGGGCTAACAATAAGGCAATTCACAGAGGAGACTGGCAGCTGATTCAAAGAGATTATAATATTCATTAAAAGAAGAAGTTAAGACTGCTTTCTGGACTGCAAACTAACCAATAAAGAAAGGTGTCTTTAATCAAACATCCATCTGTTTACTTGGCCTGAAAATCTTCTTGCATTTATGTTTAATGTTTAATGTGGGGTTTCATTCTCTTTGAGGAGCTGCAGACATCGTTAGCAATAAATAGTAACTGCTTATGTTAAATAAAAAGGGGCATTAACAGCCTCTGTGGCAGCAGGACTGGCTGCATTACATCATCTAATAATGACGCTCAGATTAAATCTGACTTAAATCTAATTTTAAAAAAGGACATTTGGAAATCTGTGAGTTTCATCCACAGCTACTAAACCAACAGTTCACTTACGCTGGCCTTTAATCAACATGAATAACAGAATCATGTTTTCACACTATATATGATTAAGCTGGCTAATTAGAATGCAGCTTGAGGTAATCACACTGCAAAATACAACATGAATAATGTTGGTTTTTTTTATTTACAGAATTTCATATCTTTCAGTAACTAAAAATCCTCTGCAGAGGCATGAGGTGTGTGCTAGAAAAAAATGCTTTTTGAGGGAAAGAAACAAAAAAAGAGAGAAAATATTAAGCCTGAAACCTTAGCACTCGAGTAATTGAGTTATTTGTGATAATGAACAAATCTCCATCCCTCCCTTCCATTACTTTCTCATTCATACACTTAAAAAAAGACTCAACAAATGAGCATGGAGATTTGAGAATGTTTTACAACCAAACATCTCAAAAACAAATAAAGTTCAAATGGGGTACGTCCTTTTTTTTTTAGCCGCGTCTATTTCAGCTCCCCATTAACCCATTTTGAGTAATAGCTGTCCAATTGTGCTCTGAGGAAATAAATAAATAAAGGAAAAAAAATCAAAGATGCTTGAATGCTTTCTTCAAGGACTGTACATACACCAAGGCCTCCTGCATCCTCCACACAATGCTGAGGCACAAAGGAAAACTAAATGCACATGATAAAAATAAAGATGTTTTGAATTTACAGCTGCCAAAACGAACCAACTTTATCTCATTGAATAAGATACTGTTAGCAACTGATTGTCTCAGGAAATAATGCAGATCTGTATCAAAATCATTTTTATTGGATTTGGCTACACCTCTCGTGTGTGCGTGTGTGTGTTTGTGGTCAAGTGTGACGCAATCCTGCCGGCCTGTTCCGGATCCTTCCGTCACAGCCTTGTGCTGACCTCCACAGTGAAGCCCTGGGGAACCTTCACAACAGATTTGGCATCTCATTTTCAGTGCAGCAATGGCCGTCCCCTCCTATCTGTCAGCACGGTGCCCTCGTCTTTCGAGATCACATCTCCTCACCCTTCTCCTCTTCTCTCCCTATCTTCCCCTATCTCTCTAAATCTCTCTTTGCCTCTGCTAAAAAAAAGAAAGAAAAAAAAAGAAAGAGAAACCCAAACAGGTCAAATCATCCCTATCTCTTCGTCTTCTTTTGCTGCTGTGTGTATATCAGTGTTTCTACCCCGAGAGCTAAATCTATGCAATCTAAGAAAAAAGGGGGAAAAAATCCCCATGCCTCATTAAAATCCAACAGTGGCCCGTAGAGTAGATACAATGAGGGCCACAATGGTCTATTAATCCACATCCACTCAAGTCCAGTGACAGATTTCCCAACTCAGCCTTCACCGAGCAATTACAGGACAAATTGCTACATTTATCTCTCAATTTTACCGTATAATACTTTAATTTAGAACCGTGATAGTCTCGGAAAAAGTTGCTTTTCATTCGCAGAGCTGAACCCGCTTTTTTGTTTTCTTAAACTTTGCATCGACATCGGAATGCGGTAAGCAGTTCGATCAGCGCAAATTACAGCAAACAATTCAGCATTCTAGTTGTTGTCCTTCCACGTCTCCGGTCTTATACTTAAGCTAAATCACTGCTGCACAATCAACTTTAATGTCATCACTCAAAGCAGATCAAACCCGGGGTTATGTGGCGACATTTCTATCTCTCCTTGCTCATGTATTTTGCAGTGATCCTCTCTGAGGCAAAAACACTCATGTCAGCCCTGCGGTATGCCCGTCTCCTAATCCGCAGCTCCTACTCCAGCTTTCAGTTTCAGCCCCCTCCTCTGCGTGTCAGGGACAAACCGCTGCCTTCTGTGCCCTCCTGAGAACACAACAGCACTAACAATGACGCTTTCTTACCCCTCTACCTGCATGCTGGTCCCCAGACTTCAAAGCGAAACCCCCAAAGCAAAGCAAACCCTGTTGTGTTTGCATTTATCTCACAGTATCTGTGACCATCAGGCAGATAGGGGTGTGTGTGTTGCTGCCGTAATAGGCCCATTGTGCTGTGCCGCGGGTCCATGTCTTATCTTCATTATACATTTTATAAACAAACAAATAAACGGAGACGCATTTCTGGAGAGGGTGGAGGAAGTCGGTGTGTTTTTATCTTTGAAGATTTATTTCTTGTACATATATGTCTTGAAACTAATGTTGGAAAAGAGCAGACTCCATTCGATGAGGCCGTGCTATAAAACTGCCTTCCTGTGCTTTAGCAAGCCCTCCACAAAAACCTAACATGAGAGAAACAACACACAGCCACACTGTCTTGTGTTCCCAGCCTTAAGGGTTTTGTTAGGGTTTAGTCAGACTCACAGTTTCCACTGGTAGATCGTGACAGGGGGGTTAGCATCAGCCCTGCAGGTCAGCTGAACATTCTGACGGTTCAGGTACCAGTTTCCATCAAAGCCCTCGATCTTCACCTCAGGCTCATCTGCAAGATGACATACCGCAGTCATTTCATCCATCCACAACATATTCCATAATTCCTGTTCTCTCACTGCACCCTTGTTGAAGCAACTTTTGCTAACAACAACATGCAAAAAAAAGTGATTATTTTGACAGATATTGCAATGTGAATCACAATTTTATTTCATGAAAATGAAAAATGAAAATAACAACAATGTGATTTTAGCTGGTTGTGACACATTTTACCTCCTACAATGTGGTCATTTCAATTGGACATGTTTTAAATATGCTTTGATTTATTGTTCAGTCCTTCCAAACTGTTGCTACACACACTCAGTTGTTTCAGATTATCCTTTTTTTACACTACTGTAGTTAGGGTTAAATAAATATAATAGTCCAGCACACAGCTATGATAAAGGTGTATGGGAGGATGAAATCTAACAACAGTTAATTCCTACTTGTCCTCTGAACAAAAGGTTTCAAGACTGCATTTTCTAAATAAATCTTTTAGGATTCAGTGATGTTTGTTTTGAATTATTAAATGAAAAAAAAAAAAAAATCTGAAAAAAATGTAGTTAAGAAAATTCGATTTCTCTTAGGGAAAGGCTGGCACATATTCAGCAGCCCATTTGCTTTTTTTCTCTCATCTTAGTACAACTGGAATTACTTCTGAGCTGCGTTTGTAGTAACACCTTGTTTACTGTAAACTGTGAGGACTGGTTTACTCTTGCACCAGGAAACAACAACTACTTTTGGGTGAATGAGAACATGATATCCAAGTTAAAACAGGTTTAAATAGGTTTTCCCATTGAAAAAAAAAATGCTAAAAATCAAACAGAGAGCCTTAATATGGGATCTTTAAGAAAGCAGATTCTTACACTGCACATTGAGCACCACGCTGTCTGTAATCTTCTCATTTCGGTACGTCACGATACACGTAAGCTTCTGTTTGTGGGTCTCGCGGCTCGGTACCACCACGTAGTTGCTCCGTACTGTCACCGTCCCGTTTTGGTTCCGAGTCTCCTGGAAAGTGGCTTCACCCTTCAACCTGGTGTCCCATTTGATCACACTCGGGGGCTTCCCGTTGGCTGATACACAAGTGGCAACAGTCATCTTGCGTTTCTGGGCCCTGGCCACGATCGTGGGCGTTGTCAAGGTCATACGTGTCATAGGTCGAGCTGCAAAGGAGAAAGGAGGAAGCAAAAAAAAAAAAAAATCACTGAAATGTAAATAATACAAGATTCCTAAACAGAGATTTTGTGGTTTTTTTCTTTCAGTTTCCATCTCATTTTACTGTCAATTTTTCTACTTCACCTAAAATTGTCTTTGAAGTAAATTAAACTAAGAGGATAAGAGATGAAAACGGTGTTGTAACTCAAATCAGGCGAAGTTTTGCTTCTTTCCCTCCTCAAAGCCAAAGCAGTTGTCAAAGCTCTCACAGATGTAGAACCCACTTGCCTACCCAAATGCACCGTCATCCAATTTGAATCCTTTGTGAGTTGCCAATTAGCAATCTCCTCATAGTACATCAAAAGGCAGACTTGAGCTTGAGCGAATGCACAACTGGGAGAGACAGGCCATGAAGAGTCCTCTTTGAACACTTGGTTATCTGCACACAGGTTCCCGACGTTCACTGAGCCGCGGAAGCCTAAAAAGACCTTGGAGGCTCAGTGGCACAAAATGGGGACTCTGAGCTGACAAGAAGCTCCGGCAACAAGAACTACTTAAGCCAATTGCTTTTTCTTCTAGTGAGGCTTAATGGAAAACACACCAACACTTAATTTCTAATTAGATCTTTAATCAAAGTCACCACACAACCTTTTCAAAGCTCCCTCTTTCCAAGATAAACTATAACTCAGGCACTTCTTTTTTCCCCACAAAATGAGATTATTCAAGCCAAATTACACACTCCAAAGTATCTTTATTGACCTCTGTGTCATCTGCCACTTTTATTGACTGCTCTCTGCTGTAGTTTCCTTTCATAAAGGCCATTAGGGCTAATCTGGGATTGGTGTCAAAAGGCACGTCACCCCATTCATCACATCATGAATTGGTCAAAATGGTTTTCAATTCAGTGCTGAGTTTTAAATGACAAGGTGCTCCATGGAGTGACAGCCTTGCGGACTGGTGAATGGCACAGACTGGGAGTTTAGACAAAGTGGTCTGAGACCCGGATATGGCAAACAGAGAAAGAGCATCTGGTTTGAGGTGCTCCGAAAGAATTGAGCCCACTTTACAACAAAGCCTGTGGCAATGTAACGTAGAGCAGAGCTGTAACCTTTCACTAAAAAGAAAAATGTCAGGTTGACCTTGTGTTATCTGATTCAGAAAAATGCCCTCTTTCAGAACAAAATTTAGTAGATGGATTTCACATCCCTCTGACAACTCGTTAGGCCAGCAATAACATGTTTGGGGGAATAACTCCTTAACTGATGTTGAGCTACAGAGCCTGATTTTTTGTCTGTTTTTTGGCTCTACATTTAATTGATTCACTGCAACTATTAGGCAATCTCTATTCTACAACATGTGGAAGCTTGAAAATGACTGGTTTTGCTGAGGCATCTGGAAACCTCAGTAGATGTTTTTTTGTTGCTTTTTGTAAATTTCATATAGCAATCCTACTTATTTCTATTTCTAGTACTTATCATGCCTTTGTTTTGGTTTTACCAGACAGAACTGAAGCAACAGATAATCTTATAGCCGTTACATTTCTGCACAAGTTCTTACCAAATACAGTAAGGTTGACCATATTCTCTCGGTTGCCCGCAGGAAATGTGGTATATTCGCAGATGTAGGCAGCTTCATCAGACAGCTGCAGATTGGAGAACACGATGGTGGTGTCCTCCAGCGAGGGCGTACGCTGAAGAACCTGCTTGAAGCTGACCCGCTCCTTGAAAGGCGGCAGAACGGACACGCCAAGGGCCGGGTTGGCTATGGCCACATTCTGTTTGGTGCCATTGAGGAGCTTCTGCCAGGTGACTTGAGAGATCTTGACTGGTGGGTTACTGTTGATGAAAATGCAGCGCAGTTCCACTTGTGAACCCACAAAGCCAGACTTACTGGAGTCCATCTGTACCATCTGTCCATCGCCACCTAAAAGGTACAAACACAGAGGAGGGGGGGGGGACATTTAATTACGATTAACAAGTTTCCAAGGCCAAGCAAAGCAACCCAGTCAATAGCAAGTACATGCACTGAAAGTCAAGGAGTCAATTCAGCCTCGCAGTCAAACTCATGGATTCAACCACGCACTCCACCTATGCTACGGAGGCAATCCACACATCAGAGTTGGTGGTGGTTGTGTGTAAAAGCTAAGGGAGTTATTAACATAATGGGCACATCTATACAACCCTGTCTTTGTCCACGAGGGTACTGTTTCTGATGAGATGGAAGGGCCGAGCAAGAGAACCAATGCATCACTAATGAATGAGTACAGGGGCAGTGAGTCGGAGCCAAGTCATCGTCTGCTGTTCTCCCCTCCAACTACCCAGTAACACACTGCTTAGTTCATTGTAATTTTAATTACTTTTTACTCACAAATACTTCAATGACCGCCTGGAGCTCTTATTAAAAGAAACAATGTTGAGTCCGGTGTAAGCACTCAAAACAATGAGAACACACACATTAGCTCTATAAAAAAGAAAACAGCAATTATGTCCCTCTCTCCCCTACTATCTGAGCCTGTGATAGTGAAAAAAAAAGGTCAATTAGTAAAAACGCGCCTACGGTGGTGTCAACATCCTGATATTGACTACCTCTTTCAGCCTGCCTGCCTTTATCTAGCACTGGAACTATTAACTGTTTGTCAGAAAGTCATTGGATAAATAAAATCAATTTATCATTTAAGTAATTTATTATACAAATATGCCCAAGATTCAATTGATCCAGCTTCTCAAAAGAGAGAATTTGCTGCAGTTTGGTGTCATTGTGAACCACATCTCTTTAGGCTTAGGTCAGTTGGTCAGACAGCGTAAATAATTTGAAGATGCATTTAATCAGTATTGAAAATACTTCTTGAGGCTCTTCTTTTCTCTTATTGACAACACTCAGCCTCCTTTGTTCGTTCAGTTTGAGTCGTAAGTGTAGAAAAACATTTGCACCTGATCTGAGTCTGAAGTGATTGCAGTCTGAACAGATGTGTCACCGAACTGCTGCAGGACCCCTGCATCCTGTTGTCTTTGACACATCTTTGTTATCTCAGGTTCTGATTTATGATCCTTTTCAGGTGAAGTCTGATGATGTCCCATTTCCTGGTCTGACAACCTCTGGCTGAGCTTGTATTTACAACCAGCCACAGCTATAATTATCTCCTATGGAAGACCCACAGGAAGAAAGACTGAAATTCCCCCGTTAATCACACTAGACTCATAAAGCCACCAGTGAATCAAATCATAAACAGAGAGGAAATATGTTGTGGCTTCAAGTGGAGGACTGAGCAGAGACACATGGGCCGCAAACAGAGCAGCTCTTTAACATCGAGTAACTGCATCACAATGATGGATAATGGCTGTGTTTGGAGATAAAGTTTCCACAGGGGGCTTTAAAATGTGTAAGAATACGTGAGAGAGATTCATTTATGTATACACCCACTGAATACAGTATCTGATGTAGTCTATCTTCAACTATACAGGCTTAAAAAGCAGAGCATGCATGAACAGAGGAAGTAGTTGGTACTGACTTTGGTTAGAAGGAAATTAAGATGAACAATGTACTTCTTTCCATCTTTCATGGCAGGCGCACAATTCTCAGGTTGAATGGCTCAGGCTGGAAAGCAGCGCATTTTGAGAGAAAGGCAATTTCTATCCATTGTTATATTTTTTCCTCACACAAGTACAGCCCTCGCTGCCTACATCAAATCATATAAAAAAAAAACCAAAAAACCAAAAAAAAAAAACAAAGTGACAACCTTTTGAAGTTACTGAGTGCACATCATCTTTCATTTCCTCCTGGCCACATCAGCAACACTCACTCTATAGAGATTTAAACTTGGGGGATTTGACAATGACAGATTGATTTACTAATACAGTTTGACAGGGAGGACTGGCAACCTTGTCATCTGTACCTTGAGAAACACCTGTGTCCTTGTGCACCTCAGGGCAATGCTTAACTCCATTTTATCACAGCTTAGATTACCAGTTGTGGCAGCTATAGTATGATATTTTTTGAAATAGCAAACACAATTTACTGTGCGACAACACTAGTTAAAGTTTAATCTTATCTGTGTGTGCGGTGGGGTTGGGGTTGGGGGGGGGGTTGTAAAAACTCATAAATGTGTATTTGGCCAGACCTCACCCACTTGAATGCTAGAACAATACTGGCAGAGACTGGCTGTGTGAAAAGCTGCAGCCCCTCCCTCTCTCACTCTGCTGTTCCTCCTTTGAGTGTGATGCTCCCCACTCAGATTGAACCAAATAAACAGCAGCTCACGCAAATGGAAACCAGAGGAATAGGCATAATTACATAGCCACAGAGCCCAAATCCCCTCCGTGAAGGACCAGGGGCGCCCACGGGGACCCCTTTCACTCAAGGACTGGAGGAGTCCTTGGCTGAGCACACAGTAGAGCTGTAATTACAGACTACACCACAGAGTGGCAAAGCCATGGAAGAGCAGAGCCACATACATGCAAGAGGCACTAAGAAAGTAGATTTTTTTTGGGGGGGGGTTATGCGAACCAGTGATGCAGAAACAGAGGAGCAAAACAGGAGAAGAAAAAAAAGATAGGCAAAGTAGTGGAGGTGTGGAACTGTTGAGGGGGAGAGGGACACAAAGAGGGAGGTGGAGCTTTAGGGAGATTTGTAGGTGTGCTGCTGGTTTGAGGCTGGCCAGCGATGTCGCTTGTGCTGCTGTTGCTTTGTTCTCGCACTGACAAGAAGGTGACTGGGGGGGGGCAGCTCTAATACACCTGCGGCTAGACACTACCTTGAGAGATGCCAGTAAAGAGGGGAGTCCTATTTCTGGAAAAAAAAGCAACAGGACAAAGAAACAATGCAGAAAGTATGCCCAAGCCGGCCGAATATATATATATATATATAGACATATATATATATATATATATATATATATATATAAAAAAGAGTGGCTTGATTCACACCAGGTGAGCTGACTTGGATGAAAGGGGACATAAGGGGTACTATTAAAACAGCTGCTGTACCGTCTGGCCCTGCGCTGATAGAGACTTGCAAGGCCTCGACACAGAGCTGTGCCCAAACATTGGACTGTAATAAGATCCGGCCTGTCAGGCAGCAAGGAAAAGCATGTGCTTTGTGTTGTTTGCATATGGTGTGTTGGACAATGTGTGAGGCGTGCTGCACCAAATAACAGCCTTCAGTCAAATAGCCTTCCATTGTGCACAATATGCAGGAAAATACAGATCTGCAGGACAATATTCACTGCAAAAAATTTGGATCAGAGATGCTGTAGAGTGAACATGTTTAAATCAGTCAGAGATTTTACTACCAATGTAGGAAGACAAATATGAAAAACAAGTTTGATTCCTTTCTGTAACCAATCTAAAATGAATGAGGAACATGACATTAACATTTCATACTTTGTCTTTGTTGCAGAGAAAAGGAAGCAAATTAATGTTGCTACGACATTCATAGCTGTTTGTTTCCACATATTCTTCAGTACCATGTAAAACCAGACTTTGTTCTATAAATAAAACAATAACAAAACCACAACACCCTTAAATTGAAAACCAGGGCATCATCCCCAAAATCCTAGGAAGCTTCTTTTCCATAAATCAACTGCTATTTGGCTGCTCCTCTCACAATGGATATGTAACACTGCTGTCTTTTCCTTCTTAGATGAACTGGCCAACAATCAACAATATTTCAAAAGACAGCTATTGGCTCATTTACCATTACTTAGGCCATGCTCATCCAAGAGAAATCCATTTCTGCCCGAGTCAAATAAAGTTCAGAATAATTCACCTCTAGCTGCCGCAATGTGAAGAAGGCAAAGATAAAATGGGACTCGATGCATATTTTAGAGGAGGCACTCATTAATGTCGTCTATTTAAAGCTGCACCAGGCAACTAGACACACTGTCAGTCCCAAATGGCAGCAAGACGTCGATGTTTGAAGTCTGAAAACTTAAAAACCCAGAAAGTAATGCGATGTCACTGAACTGCACTCTTCTTGAGACATAAATGTCTGTGTCTTTTTGTGTCTTTTAGGGGTGGAGAGACTGAACCGCTTCCGTTTTCACTGGACTGAGCACTCACTTGTCACTTCCTGTATAGATAGGGAGGAGTACCTGCTACGCAGACATTTAATACAGACAAATAGGTCAAACTTACGACATCTCAGTTTGCAGAAATCGCTCTGAGATTCAAGCAAGTAAATCAAGCGCATTTCGGTATAAACTTCTTGCCAAATGCGGCTTTAATGCTCATCTCACGAAGACACATCATCTCCTTTAGCCTGAGATGCTTCACTTGCTCCATTGTTACTTAAGTGGGATGCTGATAGATAAAACATGGCTTGAGCCACTTGGGATAATGACTGTTTAATGTTGTCCTAGTTCCCACAGCAATGGCACAGGCCTCTGTGCTCCCCTATTCATGACCACACATGGGGTGTTTAGGGGGAGTCCAAATCTTCTGTTTCATACACACACACACACAAAACCCACCCATTAGTTGCTTGTTTATTCCCCTGGTGGAACATTTTTATTCTTTTTTTTTCCTCAGTCAGCATATTGCTTGTGTTATCAACAGACAGAAGTACTTTTCAAATTGCTTTAAAAAGTAAATGATGGCAGTACTCTTTAGGGATAACTGGGAGCTATCTCACTGTGCCAAGCCTTTCATATATCCAGACAGGGCAATTCATTTAGCAGGAGCAGCCATAGTCTATGTTTAATGTGGCATTTTGTTGACCATGGCCATTAAGCCTTTTCAGATGGAGCAGTATGTGTCGGAGAATTTGTTTTATTCTACACTCAGACAGTATTTGATGGTCCTTCAGCCAGGTCCCTTGGGTAAACAATGGTGTACCTGCCAACACAGCTCTCTTTACCCGCCTTCTCCCCAAGCAAACATTCAACTGCAGAGGCAAGCGAAACCTTGCTGGAACAGATGGTTAGTAGACCTGTTCCTAATTTTCCACTATCTGGTTCAAATTCGAAATAGTCTTTTGTACAACACACTTGTTCAGTGAGGACAATGTAACATCTGCTGCGCTGTAAATGTTAATGATTATCGGGAATATTTATTATGTTAGGCAACTTCCCAATCTGGGATTGCTCCATGAAAGGCGCTGTGCATTTCATTTTAACTATTCCCAGTAGCACAATATTTGGGGGAGAAAAAAGCGTAATGACCGAGTGCCTTAGCACAGTAGTCCTGTGTTTTCCACAGAGGTTTTAAAATTACAACTTCCAGGCTGGCAGTGCGAAGCAGCTAGCACTCACCTAGTGTAGCTGCATCCGTCATTTCTGAGGCAACATGAGGTTCAGAGCGCAAGCCCACACACACGCCCCTCGAGCAGCTTTAAGGCAATTCAAATGTCAAGGGGATGCATCAGTTTGCCTGAAACGGAGCTTCTCATCTTATTTCAGCAGGATAATGATTCATGCTTGAATCAAACACTGGAAAACGCAGCCACTCCATTTTGCTATCATATGATTTCAAAGAACCACACATGCATGACACCATGAAGTATATTATGCCCTTTTTGGGGGGAGCCTCTTATTATCATCTTTGGATTTAAAATATACAGAGGGTAAGAGAGCCTGTGGATATCCTGTAATTAATGCTTTTTTATTCTGGTCTAATATGCTCGAAGTAATCTGGGATTTTAGTTGTCTTTGACCGCGGCAAAGGCAAATAAAGCTGGGCCAAAAATAAGGCTTTTGCCCTAGAGAGAGAGAGAGAGGCAGAGAGAGAGAGACAGAGAGAGAGAGGCAGAGAGAGAGAGACAGAGAGAGAGTGGGACAGCATGAGAGAGTGTATAGCATACATCGAGTGTAAACACAGTATCAGAGAGCTCTGACCCTCCTCCTCCCCCCCTGCAGCTTAACTAAACAAGGCCATCACAGTTTCGGTTCTACAACACAAAATAAACAGCACTGACGTTACCTGACCAAATGGCGAGATGACATCACCTGCTGAGAGCAGATAGCAAGCAACTGTCAGTAAACGAAAGGTCAGTTACAAGTGAAGGGGAGGGCGAGTCCCCCACCCCACCCCCCCGGTAAATGAATGAGTAACATTTGTGCTTCTTTGACTGAAACTCAGTGTAAAAAACAAACAAAAAACAAGGGACCAGATCCAAGTATCGCTAGTGTCAATGTGTGGTATCAGAAATGAAATGCTGTGGTGTTAGGGCAAAAACAAGTAGATAATAATATGCTTTATCATTCAGCCAGCCAAGGCACATGGGAGCTCTTACACGGGCCAGACAATTAGTCAACAAAGTGCCTCATCTCCAGAATGGGCTCAGCGTGCACGATGATGCACGCTGGTTATTTTTTAATAATGCAAAGGTTAGCTTGTGCTTTCAAACAAGGGCAGCTGTTGAACGTCTTAATAGGAAAGAGCTTATCAATAAATAAAAGAGGGGGCCAAAGGCACGCTTCAAAGTGATGCATTATGGTCTCAGAACGGCCGAGCGCCGGCGGCTGCAGGTACAGACTCGGAGCACGGAGAAGTTAAGGGGTGGGGAGGGGTTACGTAAATGTGATGTAGAGGATTTTGGGGAGTTACGGGGGAGGGTAAGCAGTGAGAGTGACACGTAGTGGGTCAGACGCGGTGAGCAGATTACAGCACTCAGGATATTAAAGTGGAGGAGAGACGATGCTGCAGGCAACACACCTCCCGTGGAAATCTCAGTATTAGCGCAGGGTGACACAGAGGCCATGTCCACATTTCTTTTGACACAGTCAACACCACTGTACAATAACACAAATGCTGCAGGGGGCATGTTACTCCTCGTGCCTTCAGGTTAGCCCTGGTGGGCAAGGTTAGAGAGTTTCAAGCTAAAGTTCTTCTTAATGGAATAGTACGAGGAAAATTAATTTAGATCTACATTAATTTGGCAATTAGCCAAGGTTGTCTAAGGTTCCCTTGAGATTACCTGACATGTCACCTCAAACGATGACAAGACGTGTGTATGCACAAGTAAACCTTGGTCCTGGTTAACATCTGCTCACTTCACTTGTCAAGCCTTTGCTTATTGAGGGTCCATGAAAGGCTGTGTGAATCTTAAATCATACTGAAACAGCCAATCAGCAAAACAAATTCGAATGTCTGTGAGACACTCCTGAAGCAATAATGCCAGGTTTGCCGTTCCACCTCCCTATTGAGGGTTTGTTGGTTGACCATGTTTTATGTCATTTGATATCTTTTGGTTTTGGACTGTTCACTGGATACAGAATGCATTATGAATACATCACCGTGGGTCTTGGGAACTTGTCATGGTCGTTTGTCAACCTTTTCTGACACTGAACAAAAAATTCATCTGAAAAACAATCAAGAGAACAATTGGTTGCAAAAAAAAAAAAAATATTTGTTGCAGCCTTAATCACTGCTGGCTTGCTCACTTTGTTTGCATGAGTCAGTATTAACGCTGTGTTATTCAAGTTATCAAGCAACAAACATCTTCAGAGAATAAGCATTACACTATATTATCCATAAGAATGGTCTTGGAGTGGGACGTAAAGGATGTGGGTGAGCAGGATGAGTCTGAGCAGGCACCACAGCAGTACCCTATACCTCTGTTAAGCACTTGGCAAATACAGCATGAAATGCATATAAAGTCCTGCCAAAAAGTGCTGAGAAAGAGTCTGGCCCTGGACAACCATGCATGGCAAATCCTTCTCTCACACCATCTGTTCCATTGTCCACAAGTAAAGATAAGTCTTGCATAGAGTACAAACACTGAATACTTCCATGTGATCACGCCAAGCACTGTTGTTGGATACATTATAAAACATTAAGATTTAAAAAAATCAAACAACTACTCAGCTGAAACTGAATGATCAATTACTGGCTTCACGCAAGAAAGGAAATGGACATGTGAAGCGGAGACCTTCTGTTTGCTCAGTGAAAACACATCAGATGGGTGTAAATCCATACACACCATGCAAGGTGACCTTTAGAATTACTCAGTGAGAGCACAGAATATCGTTTTTGGCGTCCGACCTGTGCTGACCTTTACTGGGAGAGTTTTTTCTACATTTTTTGACAAAGGCCAGTTGATATCTTACAGGCGTACAGAAGGGAAGAAGCCTTTGAGGGGGTAAATAGGTCCAGTATAAGCATAGTTAGAAGCACTGTTGCATGACCAGTGGCTTATTAAACCAAGAAAAGGGAACATGTAATCAATATTTGATTAGAGTCACTTGATTTTTCAGACATTTCCACTCTGCATTATATCGGAACGGCCTCCACAGATTACTTGAAAGAAATTAATGTTGTGGATATCATAAATTTTTAAAGATGTGTGGAAAAAAAAAATAGAAGAACTGGCTGTCATCAAAGTGCATCTCTAATTGTAGTTGGGACATAAACAGGACAGCAGGGGCAATGTGCACACTGCTCAGCTTGTTGGTGCGTTGCGCTGAGCTATTTTTCTCCGGCACTGCTGGCGCGGGCCATTTATACAGCAGATCCATTAACATATAGGAGAGGGAATTCACACTCCAGCTGGAGTGGGCAGTGGGCTGAAGCCCCAGTCTGCTATCAATTAACAAGCACACTTAGTATGTGTCTGAGTCATGATCACCATGGGACTCTGACAAATGCTGTGCATTTGCTCAAAACAAGTGTTGTCACAATAGCAAATCTTTAGCTGCTTTACCAGCTCGCACGTCACATCCGATGGTCTCCGTATCGCAGCAAAATGAACATTAAAACTAGCATCAATCTAATGCTGTAACGAAGCAGTCATCTCTGCGCACGTGTACAAGGAATTAAGTACAAATAAACACGATTATGAATTTTGCCCTGCAGTCACATCATTTAGGCATGGATTAGTATCCTGTTTTCACCATGGGAGGAATGCTGTGCACAGTTACTTAAGCTGATAAAATTAGATATGCTACACTCATTTTATCCCTGAACATGTTATCTTATCTTGTTATTTAAATATTTTTTTCCACATTGGTAACGCATGTACACAGGCATTCCCTGCTGCAGTTAAACTGACATTAACTGCACAGTCACCAGAAGGTGTTAAGTCTCATTGTTTTTGTTAGATCATTCTGCCCTTTCTGAAGTAACTTCTTGAAAAGACACAGACACAGAAATCACAGGAGTTAAAGTAGAAACATCAAGTATGACAATGTGAGCAAAAACAAAGACTAATGCTAACATGTGGCAGAGATGCTACATGGGAACATGCAGAATTTCAGCATAAATTTTCGATTCTGGTCTTTGCCAAATTATCCTTTTTTCATGTGTGTTTTGATCATAAACCTCTATGAAATCCAGCGGTTCTCGGCAGAACTCCGAGACCAGGGCTGAACCATTTCCTAAACCACGACCACAGCCTATCTTTCCAAGGCGAGTAAGGCTCCATGTTCCACATACATATAACCCTTGGAATGCTCACCACATCTCAGGACCATGTTCATATTCTGCTGCATGTGCTTTCCAGCTGTGATCGAGTATTGTCTTTCCCATCAGCCGCAGAGCTTCATATACAGCACTTTCTCACAGTATATTTCCTTAAAGCGTCTTTCAGTACGTCAAGCACGACTGACAGTACTATCCCACAGTCACTGTGTGGGACAGTGAGAAATAGGGATGATCTCTGCTTATATATCATTCTGACACTACATCCATTTCTCTTCAATGACTTTAATATGCCTACTTGACAGCAAAGAAAAAAAAAACAATATTAGGTAAACTGAGCTACTTTTTTTCCTTCAGCTTATAAATACTTTGTAATATCAGGAGAAGCAATTTTCTGGTTTGTTATTGTTCAGACGCCTTTCATTCTTCATACGGATTTTGTTTTTGATGGAAAGCTTTAATAGAACACATGAAATAACAGCACTTAAATGTCTGCACTGTTTGCAACTGGCCTTTCAAAAGAAAAGCAACTGACATGGAGACATAAGTACGGAACCACAAAGCCACAGCAAGGGGAAAGGAACAGCCTGAAAGCTGAGTCGGGTGGTATGAGTTACTCCAGTCTCCACTGGTTGTTAGATGTTGAACAATGCGTATTGACACAGAGACCCAGGACACCAAAAGCTTTCGGTGCATTCGCAAAGATGTGGAGCGCGAGCGAAGCAGGGCAGGCACTCCTAAAATGTGACTGGAAAGAGAAAGAATGGGAGCAGTAATCAATCGTAGGAATCAAGAAAAAGGAAAAAAAAATGGGGTTCCATCTGAAAACCCTGCAGTGGGTGGGCTGTGGGCTTGTGGGATAAAAAAAAAAAAAATCAGGAAATGAGCTCAGAGCTGTTTTCCCCACCCCTAAGTTTAGCTGCTGTTGTCAGCACACAGTTTTAAATAAAACTGAACCTAGATTACAAGCAGTGGGATCAAGAATCACTTGATACAAATCTCAACATTTAAGTTTAAACATTAATACTTAGTAGCATCAAGAAAAAAAAAGTGGCATGCAGATAAGATGAACAATGGTGGAGAGAGCTGCCAGTGACTGGAGATAATTGTGTGGTTCAATGCAATTTCAGTGCGGCCAAATTGTAACTGTGTGACTGCTGTGTGACTGCTCCACTGACAGCTTGTGCTATTAACTGCAATCAAAAAGCACTGTAATTACCCTGTGTGTTAAAAGATATTCTGTAGTTTAACTTCACAGCGTGCCAATTTGGGCTCGAAATGCAGAAGTATGCACAGTGAAATGAGCCTGTAAGAATGGAGCGGGTTCTGGCTCACTGGGCTTTGATGAAACAAAGAAAAAAAGTATAGCTGACAAATCCTGATAGTGTATTACTATTGATCAGAAGCAAGGAAAGTGAAAGAGGCAGTCACAGGGAGTTTCAACAACTCAATTAGGCCATATCGAAATCCCTGTCACTCACTCAGCCAACAGAGAGACATAATGTTTTTTGGGAAGGTAAAAAAAAGTTTGATTAGCATGCTAGGCATGGATGGGCCAGAAAACCATCTGCCATGATGCAAGGGTCTATCTACATCTACCACCTTATACCAAAATTAGCCCCTGTATGCACCTTTTTAAGGATGGGTTCATCCTGCTGCCTCAGGAACAATGGCTATGAACCCAATCTGACTTAGTGGCCAAACTGTGGAATTACAATATCACATGATGTACAAGAGCCCAAAAAGACTTTTTCCCATAAGCTTATGTTGTGAAAGAATAAACAGCAGACACATTTTTCTGAACATCACAACACCCAAGAAATGACTCAAAGTTTGGTCCCATTGGTCCAATAACATGTTGCAAGCCGCAAGATTAAGTCGTTCTATCCACGTTCAAGTTGGGGGGGGGGGGCTAAACTGAAGGTCTCCAATGCGTGTGCTCTATGGGCAACACATGCAACAGATGTGGGGAATTTTCTATGGGGAAAGTTCATGCACCACTGAGCAACTTTCATAACCAGATTTTCCATTAACATCTATACAAAACACAGGCTGTCCAACTGTCAGTGGACAAAGTTTGCATCTCTGTTGTGTCCCCGTGTGTCACGTTTGATGTCACTCATGCACCGGAAAACAAGAAACAGGAGAAAACAGCAGATCACACACACATCATCAGACTGCATCCACAAAATGTTAAAAACTTGTTTTTAAAAAGTGTTTCATCAATAACATTAGAAATTAGAGATATTTTTTTATCCACACCTGTCAGGGCATTGCTTTGTCGGGGGGGGGGGGCGTCTACTCGAGTGTCACAGCTGATTGTACCTGGAGCCGATACATACCTGTGTCTACTGCAGATACATTTGACCAATAAAGAATGCTGATAGTAAACACTCACTGACGATAAAGGCGAGACGTTAGCGGGTGTTAGTGGGTTTTTTGTTTTTGTTTTTTTTTGTCTAGCTTGTAAGGAAGTCAACCCAAAGCTTTTTGTAGCTACAAACAAACTTTATCCCAGGCGAAATCACTCACGTGAACGCCTACACTTTGACATTAATAGCCTTTGAAATCTGCTGACGGTTTAGACTACCGCTGTAGCCGGCTCAAAGACACCGGAGTCTGTCCAGTGGGAGCCCGGGCGAAATAGCTGTACACTGCATGTACTGGCTTTTTCCTCAGGGCTGCAGGAGTATTATTTGGAGCTCTTACCCTCGCATTGCCCTCCCTTACTGTGTCTATACTGTGGGCTGCTCATTGTTTGACAGGATTGACAAGCTCCCTGGCAGAGCTGATTAAAAGCTTTAAGGTCAGAGAAGTGGGACAGATATCGAGCGAACACCTGTCTCCTCGCTGTGAGGCAGTCCCCTACTGGGTGTGTCCTGCACTGGCACTGGATCAATGGCTCCATTAAGACCCAATGTGGTCTCCTTTCTTTCTGACAGTGCTGCTTTGGCTTGCAAAAAACCTTTCACCTGGCTCTTCCTCTTTTTACTTCCCTGTGCTTCTCTTGCAGTCATATCAACAAGGGAAAGTGTTGTTCTCAGTAGCTGATGACCATTTTTTGTACAACTAAGGACATCAGCGAGTCTTTGCTTTAGCTAAAAAAACAAAACAAAACACATCTACAATAAAATGTACATCCACAAGCACATGCGTCACATGTATTTATTTTTTCTAGCTTCAGATTTAATTTCATCATGCACTTCCACATCCTGGTAAAAATAACTCTGAAAGCCCAGCTGCCCGCTGAAGATTTGCCAAAGGATTACAGATCATTAAAGAGATGTTTGAAGTTCACTTGAAGCCTCTCCAAATAAGTTACCCGAATCACATATTTTATGGTGTCTTGGCCACATGTTTTTTTTTTCCAAAAAAACAAAAAAAACAAAACAAAATGAGCGTCTCTCAAACTGCAAGAGCTGGTCATGCTTTCTGGAGTCATAATCCAGAAATGGACATTTCAATTTACTCCGGCCTGAGTTTGGATGATAGTGAATTAAGATACCTGCTGCTGTGGATACCTTCCCCATTTCATCCCTTCTGCTCGGCTTACCTCTCATAGCTTCACATAAGAGAAAATGTTCGTCTTCTGACATCGTATCTCACAATGATCTATAAAATAAAACCTAATACTATAGCTTTAGCCATGGGGATAAGACTTCAAGGGATGGGTGACTTTCACCAAAAGATATCTCAAACCGAGTCCCTCACACCACTCATCACTACTTTCATCTGCAGAGTACTTCCATTTTCACAGCTTTCTGGATCCCTCCCCCACAGTCACCTAGCCAGTCTGTCTCGATATGATTCAGTGGCTGAGCACAGTGGCACATTGTGCTGCAGTTTTTATCACATTAATATGGCTTGTAATCTTGTTTCTGTTGCTGTGAGGAAATAAACAGTGACTGAATTGACTTAGGTAACAAAGAGATAATTCAAAGACACTGAAAACAAACAAGCATTTGCTAAGTGTCATACTTCCTTATTTTCACATTTTTTATCTGTCCCACTGAAGGGAATCGTCTCTTATGTCTTCATCGATTCATTAATGAGCACAAAGGGCTGATAAACTGTTGAGCTGATAAGAAGACTATGAAGACACCTTGCTTACCTTATGTGGGTATAATGGTTAATGACTTGTTACAACAAATAACCAATTACACTGCTTCTCTGTGGAGAACCACAGAAGTACTTCATCACTTTGTGTTTCCACATTTAGATATTTGATGAAGATGAATCCCAACGGTCAGGAGAGAGAAGCAAATTCACACTTCTCTAGCGGTGTTTTGAAGCAGGCGTGAAACCGGGTTTGCAGGAGGAAAGGGTGAAGGTGTTGGTGAAGTGTTAGGTCGCATCTCCCTCTGCAGCTGCTCTCTGGCCCTTCCTCGCATATGTGTTTTTTCTTTTTCTTTTTAAGAGTCGGTTTTCAAAGTGAGGTCAGATGGACATGAGGAAGACGTGATGCAATGTCCTAATGCTACATTGGAAAATAAAGCATGGATAGACTCTGTGGGAAATGTGTGTTAGAGACAAGCAGAATTATGGCAACAAAATCCGTGGAATTAATTAGTGCAAATTGAATGCTTGCTTGGATTTTTAGTCTTGTTGATTTAAATCAGAATTTTGTCAGTTTTGATTTTTGACAAATGAAAGGCTTTTGAACAGAAACATTATTTCCCTGGATGTTATATATAAGTACTCAGATATCACACTGATATCTGAAGTTTTTAAATCATACCCAGTCTTACGTTTAAGAACATTTAAGCACAATTTTTCATCATTCTGCTCTCAAAATAGAGCAATTTTCTGTTCTGTTCTGTAACTTTAACAGACAGTTTAACTGTTACAAAGGAACACCACAGTTATTTTATGTATTCGTAGGTTACTGGGCTTATACCGGGACCAAGGAAACTAATTTCATTCCACCTCATGTTTTTACATGTGTGAAATGACAATAAAGCTCCTTGAATCCTTGAAAAAAAGCACATCACGTGTGTAAGTGTCTAAGTGTAAATAAAACCAGAAGATATCTTATCATTACAATTACCTGTAGCATTCAGTGTAATTATTGACCACCAGTGACAATTAGAACAGTGAGGTGTCAGTAGTTAAAGATCACATATTCGCCCTCGGCCTGGATATTTTTATAGCCACCTGGGGGACACTTACTGCCACCAGAATTATAAATGCCTTTGTTTTCAGTCATAGTGCATTAGAAAGTGCACATATCTGTTGCCTACAAACGACAGGAGCGTGGGTGAAAATTTTCTCATCTTCTCTGTGCCCTTCACTGATTGCAAATGTAACCTGTGGCCCCACACTCACTCACCTGCAATTCCAGCCTCGCAGGGCCGCCACAAGATGCTTGAGCAGAAATAAGGGCTGGTGTCTTGACAACTGACAAAACTGTGCAAAGTTTGAGAGGCTCATACTGCAGTTCACACATAAGTATTTTGAATGGATGCTGAAATAAGGCTCGACATATGGGCCAGTGCAGGGCAGAGTAAAATAAAGGGCAGTGAGCTGTGACAGATGTATTCCTCGTGGGCATAATCTTGTGTTTAATCTTGTTTTAAGTTATTTATAATTTTAGACTGTGTTGTGCATGAATCTGTCATGCATATCAATATGGTAATTACAGCTTCTATTAATTTCAGAATGATGGATATGTTTAGGATTGGAAAAGAAAACAGGACAACTAATCTCATTAATCATTTTATCTTTGGGTGGACTTGAGCTGTTTGTGACAGCTATGGAGATACAAGAAACAGCTATAAAAGGCTACAATGAGACAAGAGGGCAACAGGAGTGAGCTTTGCTCATCCAAGTAGAACAAGCAGGGAAAGCTAACAGCACACATTCAGTCTATGGCGTGTATCCCTCTACACTGTTCATACCAACAGAACCACATTTTACACCAAGGATTGTAATAAAAAAACCCTTGCACAGTCTGAAAATAATACGTGCTAACTTGTCACACACTGGCTCCCAGTTGGAATAAAATCTAAGACGTGACTGACCGATGAAAGCCAGTGGTGGGCTGAAAGATTTCTACAGAGACCGGGCTCTCAAAGATGTTTTTATGTGTTCCAGCTTGGCTGAAATGTATGCTCACATGCTGTACACTGACATGGCCAACCCTTCATACATAATAGATGTGTTGGTGTCCATGGAGTTGCAGATACTAGAAGCTAAGGCATAGTGCAGGGCAGGGACAATGAGGGACATTTGTGCCTGTTTTAACCAGGCTTGAATGCTTTATACTAATACATTTATCATGCTAATTGCCTTCCGTGACACCATTTTGCATCGGCTAACATTAGGAAGAGAATGACTGCTAATGACTTTCCGACTGATTTAAATTCTGTCTTTTTTGAATGTGAATTTAGTTGCGGCGTAAGTATACTTTATTAAACAAACTGCTGAGAAAACCAAACATTTGAACTTGTGTGTACATCTCAGCAGAAAAAGATCATCTTTAAAATGCAGAAACCGTGACTTCATACTTGAGCCACTGAGAGTCTTCAGAACGAGAGTAGCTTATTAATATGTCATCTTATTGTTCCTAATAAAAGTGGATGAAGCAACAAACAAGCACTAATAGCAGATGCATTTAGATTTAACTGCACATTTTTTATTCCAGCAATGATCAAAGACATTAGTTTCCTGGGAGGTGGGAACAAAGATGGTGTGCAGCAATTAACAGTGTATTGTATTCCTATTCCCCAAACAGTTAGTTATTTAGCAATTATCATACTCACCATAATTTAACTATAGTTTTGAAATGCAATTTACTTTATGAATACAAATGTCTCTCTTTTTTAATCCTGTTGTTGTGGGGAGAGGGGGAAAATAAACTGTTTAATATTTATACATCCATTTTCTAGCTACGAGCAGATCTCGCTCGGTTGCACTAAAATGAAACTTGTTGTGACCTAGTTAGAAGAATGCCACATGACGGAGCCGCGCCCGCCCTCTATCCGTGAGACCAGCCAAGCAGAAACGGCCACATCGAGCATGATATTTTGCACAGCGGCCCTTATCGACAGTTTGTTAGCAGGACACGGGGCAGTTAGGTCTTCGTCCTCCTTGGCTGATTAGGTGGGTGAAGGACAGACCCCGGCTGCTCCGCCTCTGTGCTGCAGGCTGAGGCTGAGGCTGAGGCTGAGGCGGCCGTGCTTTGTTAATGTGCTGCCACTCCCCTGAAGGGTGAGCAGGCCTGGACAGGCTGAGGTGACGCTCCCTTCTTTCCCACAGCTTCACCAGCTTGACTTTGCTTGGCTGATGAACTGTGACAGGACACAACTCCAAGGTTGTTTGTGCCGCCTTTTCTTTTTTTTTTTTTTCTTCCACCAGGCAAGCCAGTCAGAGCAAGAGTGTGAAACACTGTTGAACTCGGCTGATGGCTCTCAACCTTCATATCAGCTGGCTCGGCTGCACCCGTGACACACTCCAGTGAACACCTGAAGAATCCCCACTGTCAGGATGTAAGAGTAGCAGTCCGTACAGCCAGCTGCTTATGTTTCAATGCAAGAAGAAGGACACAAACAACGACACAAACCTGCGCAGACATGATTTACCTTGCACAACTCAAAATGAGTCAGTCCCGTCATCGGAACACTCAGACTCCAGACAGCTTCGATCTTGTCTCAAGGCAATCTAAACAAAGGTCTTCAAGTGAATGTGTGTAGAGAGGGATTACTAATCTTTTAAAATCATTATTCAAATCAGGCTCAAACCATTTCTATCAACCATTTCTACCTGAGATAGAGCCTATAACTACCATTAACCATTCTCAAAGACGTCGTAGTGCTTTCCATTGGTAGTTCTGTGATAATTTATTACAAAGGGCCCTGTGTGCTGGGTAGGTACTTATTTAGTGCTCCTCTTTCAACTCTCTGCAAGTCAGAAACTCTCAGTAGCTCATGTCACTGTACTTCAAGATCCTCCTTCACATTTGCTGAAATAGCGTCCAAATGCAGCATAAATGCCCATCATGCTGGGGTCACAGAGGGGCTGCTACAAAAGCAATCAGCGAGGACATTGTACATTTTTACAGGAAGCTCGAAAATCCCACAGTGGGAGATGCTGCCAAAACCTCTGCATGCTTATTACACAAAGAGCCCTCTCAAAACGGTATGATGAATTCCCACAAGATGAATACTTGTTCATGTTAAGGCACGGGGAACATATTTCGGTCTGTGTGGAACATTTTTTTTGTTTTTGAAGAGCTGCCTCTTGGAAAGTAAATGCAAACTACGTGCTTTGTTGTTTTTGCCTTCACTCTTCACAGGTAACACACATAGCTACATCCAAGACCTTGTTCACACCCACTGTGTTATTACTGCAATCTAACACAACAACTGCAAAAAGCCATCCACTGGGACTGTCTCAGAACAGCATCCATTCCCAATCTTTAAGTAGCCGATGTCCATGGAGACTTAGCTGGAGGCAAGCTGTTTGTTCAAGTTCATTTGAGTTCAGGCTACAACTTCAGTTAAACCAAGTGATTATAAGAGACAGGCATTCAAGTTGGGAGAGTGAGAGAAAGGTGAGATCATCATTCCTTCCCTTCAAAACAAAGACAATTACAAATTTCTCTGTGATGGTAGGTTGTTAAACTCAAACTAGGCTAGAGAGCAAAGCAAAAGCAATTGCGTTGCAATCTACCATTTTACTGTGTAATAGTTCTTCCAGCTTAGTGCTTCATCCCTCAGAGTTACTGTTAACCCTTCTCCAAATACTCTCTGACAGGTCTCTACTGGCCTTCGATGTCAAACTAACAAGGGTTGGATTTCCTTAAAGTTTTCTGAATTTTTTTTTTCCTTATTTGTTAAGAGCTAATTTAGCAGATTCAGCATGTGTGGCTGTCAGGGGATTACCAATCTAGATGTGCACTGTTTGTTGGTTTCACTACATAAACCAATTACAGAATGAGGCACCATGAGAGAATTAAAAGTTTGATTAGCCTTGGGGTGGATGGCAGTATAATTGGATTGGATAACAGAGGGTTGACTGCAATCTGTGTACAAAAAGGACACTATGCATTTGTGTGATCATGCTACTGTCTGATGACGGCAAGGAGGTTGTAAATTTGAGTAATCGTCTGTGAAATGATGAAATAAAGTTCATTTTTTGACTTAAGGGAAGGATGCTAAGAATTCATTATACTGGCCAAGTGCAATCCAAACTACAGGAGCTGCAAGTTTTAGATAAAAGTAAAATGTGTCACAACATACCATTAAAAATGAAGCACTGTGGCACCGCACAGACACCATGGCCTGCAAATGATATTCTCTGGATGTAAGGGAACAGGCTTGGTTAGTTCAGACCCCAAGAAAAATCATATCCACTAAAACTGTTTCTGTCAAAATAGCTGCAATTTTAAAGTAGCTACAACCTTAAAATATTTCACGTTCCATGCAGCTTTGCCTTGTAAATCTCAGCTGCTGTGAGTTGCATTCTTCTGGAAAACGCAAGTGTCCTCTTTTCTTCGTTTAAGAACGGCTGGCGAAAGTCAGTAATGTTTGAAAGCAGATGTCTGCAGTGTGATCAGATGTGTGCAAGCAACAAATAGAAGAAATATGTTGCTGCCATTAGAAAGGTGCATCACCTCCTAAAGGCTTGACTGCATCAGCACATATGGCATTTGATGCATTTATTTTGAAAAGACACCTATTTCAACCATTTGAGGGGTAGATCTAAATGTACTACAGATTCCATATAGATTGATGAAATCACAAGAATATAATTTCTAAATCATAAAGTATGAAAACCTTCTGTTAGTAAATGCTCTACAGAAGATTGCAGTGCCAAAATAATTATGGCATTTTAATCAACTGGGCCTTGTTCTGTCCCTAAGTGCTGCGAGTCCTCAGCAGTGAGCCATTCTGAAGAGTTTTTGAGGGTGAGAAGTTTAGCAAGTGAAGTGCGGGAAATGCAGCACAGCACTGAGCTCAGTTTAGCTCAATACATGTCACTGTAAGTAATAACAATTCTAAAAGTGTGCCATGAATTATATAAAACTGCAGCGTTTGGCGTTCACCCTGCATCTGAGGCAACAATTTGACACAGACTGAGCTGACATTTCTATTTTAGCCGGTTAAAGCAATCAGAGGAGTTGCTGTCGAGCACTTGCTCGACACTTTAACTCTTGCCCATATTTCCTCCTTATCATAGCAGTATACCGTGAACTGAGAACTGATAATTATTTCTATTCTTTCCTGGAGAGCGGTTGCAATTTGTCTTTGATGATCCAACAGAGATGCCCTTGAACAAGCTGGTATCTAAAATAACACCACATTCATCCAGACTTCTCAAGAACAGAGAGGGTTCAGATTACAGAAATACCCTCAGTGCTGCTGCAGATTGAGTGCACTTAATTCTGAAATTAGTTGAATATTTTTGCATGCAGTTCATGATTCAGTGAAAGAGTCATTTAGATTCAAACACCTACAGATAGGATTAAAGCTGGAAAAAATAAGGTTCTAGTCTATTTGGAATTCACTGACCTGACACGGCCTGCTTCTGAACCTTGAGCCGGTAATGAATAAAAACAACAGCAGGGATACATTTAAATTTCATCTGGTCTAAATATTCAATAAGTTCAACACGGTGAGAGCATGAATAAACTAACAGTTCAGCATTATTGTGTAGCGTGTGTGTGTGTGTGTGTGTCCTCTCGCGGAGACCACACTGTCCTTGACTGACCTTGCTAAGGCTATCACCCTGAGATTTGGCTCTGACATGTTTACACTGAGTGTATGTCCTGCTCTGTATGGTTCACAGAGTCATGCAGCAGATCCTCTGAGGGGGCACCGACAGGAAAACCAGTGAGCACAGAAACAAGAGAAAACACAGACAAACACAGAAGCCTTGTCCACATGTGAAAACCCTCCTGTTTTCCTTCACACTGACTTGAGAAAAATGTGTGTGTGTGTGTGTGTGTGTGTTTTAATTTTCATTCACACTTCCAAAACACTGTCACTGTCAAAACCTGCCACTATGACAGTGCAATGAGAGGAGGTGGGGGAGTTTTATCAGAAAGGCAGGGAGAGGCACAAAAATAGACAAACAGTGGGATGAGAAAGACAAAGATGAGCCCTCTCATTCATCAGAGACCATTTCTTTATTCTTTTTATCAAACTGTGCTTCTATTTGCTGCATCTCCTGTGTCTCCTTTTATGTGTTTAGCAAAATACTCCACTCTACCTTGTGACTGTGCGACGCCCACACTGTAAACAGTAAAGTTCCTGATGGTGGAGAGTGCGAGAGACAAAGCCGTTCAGCAACAGTTTACCAGGGAAATTAAGAGTGTGTTTTACAGCATTTTTATGTATTTCGGCCATTCTTGATTTCAATTTTGCAGTGAATATACATTATGTATTATACACAATATAATTTTTATTATAACAATACACTATATACAATTATAATGTAAATGTAATTTGTATATACAAATTACATACAAATTAAAGAATGTGCTATTTACTCAAGTAAGTACAATTTTGAAGTACTTGTTCCTTGGTATTTCAATTTTCTGCTATTCTAAACTCATTTCACACTTTTCACTCCACTACATTTGATAACTTTTTTTTTTAAAGATTCTGATTATTCAGTATTGATAGGCTATTACTTGTGACGTGCATCCAATCAGATAGCGTTGTGAGCAGGACACTGAGTGAGACCAATAATCAGCCAAGTTAAAGGGAAGAAAGTGACCAAAGGCCCACACTAAGTGCATTTTAGGACAGTGCTGCAGTTTTCCCCAGGTAGTTTCTTAAAAGCACCCAGAAACCATGTTCCAGCGCTTCTCCTGACACCTAAAAGGTCAGCCAAGGGTGAATTTTTCATGAAGAGGAGACTGGCTCCTTTTTTTCTGGAGGTACCACAATGACGTTCCAGAGGCGCACATAAGCCTGTAATTTTTGATTTCTGCACATTTGAAGAGATGAGGAAAATGAAAAAAGGAGAAAGAGAGAGGAGAAGCAGGAGTTGGATGGATGAGGACAGAGAGCAGTGAAACAGCTGGGGTACCGCATCAAATGTGAACGTGAGGGCGAGAGGCTTGTTTTGCCTCGGCGCAGCAGTGGGGGGAGAACCAGGCGTCGAGTGCATCAAATTTTCATATGAGCATCAGTGCACAGCTTAGAAATGCATTACAGAACCAAAGCAGCAGAAAATATCCTTGAGGAACAGCTGAATAAAAATGTGGCTTATTTATAGACCACGATGAGAATGCAGCTGAATGACTTAATTAAGCTAATTAAAGGACAGAGGAGGGCCATCAAGCAAAATATGTATTTATATTGTAATATGTGTGGAATTGTTCTAGAATGTGCCGCATTATATTCCAGTCTATATCTACATTTCATTCATTTCCATGCACATATAATGAGCAAAGGGAAAAAAAAAAATCAACATTCTCACCGGTTTAAGCACAGCTTTCAGTGAGAGCCATATTCCAGTCCATGTTGTTTTATACTTACACTTATATTGCGTAAACATGAGCTGAATTTGCCTCCATAGAGATCACTGCCAAAATGCACAAACCAGCATGTCAGGACTGGGAGTGCTGTTGATTGTAAACAAGGCCTGTATTCACAGCCGTGTATGTGTGGTCCCAGGTTTGTTCAGAAGAAAAATATATATACAGTGTTCAATGTTCACGAGAGAAAAATATGGTGAAGACACATTTCTATCTGTAAGTGCATTCATCTGCTATGTGTGAAAATAAAAGCTTTCAGTTTTCACACATGGGACGCTGTTATGGAAGCGGACAACCGGCACACAAAACCGTGCACGCACATTCTTTACGATGTACGAGTCTACTACAACATAGCAAACTTTGTATTGAACTATAACTGCATAGCTCACAGAAGTATCTCTTTGGACTGAAATCTACCAAAGACATTGTTATCGTGCTTTTCCTGGCAGTGCCTGACTGCTGAATGCAGAAAATGTTGCAGAAATGTTACATGCTGGGGAGGTTTTCTGAGCAACTTTGAGAAAACATAAATCTGCTGAAAGGTACGAAAAAAGACGCAAAGTAAACAGGAAGGAGGCTAAACCGCTCGACGAGCTTTTGTCAACCTTCTTTGACCAGGCTGTCTTTTGAAACTCTGACAAAGACAGCATTGTTGAAACTTGACGGTAGATCTGACTGAATACAGGCATCAGAGTCCTTTTCGAAGTCATCAAGTTAACCTTACAGAGCCTTTCCATTTCTTACTGATTCTACAGTCATCGGCGAGGGAGGGACGAAAGCTCTGCCTGAAAAATGAGGCGTCTCTGTGTAATACTCGGGTCTCGCTCAGCAGCACACCTGGGTTCCAGCCTTGGCACTCGCTTCACAGATGCACTTAGCAGATGTGCCATTGAGAAGAAATGGCGCTCTGTAATGTGGATGTAAAAAAGAATGAGTAAACAGCCCACTGGATTACAATATTTACCGTCATAAAACGAGTTTATTAAATTGTAGGCAGGCTGCTTAATAATTTTGCCCAATAAAACGTGTGAACAAGCCGCGCAACAACAAGGAAGCATGTGCGCTCTTTCTCTTCTCTTCTCGCTCAGTAAGTGGGAGATGATGCAGCCTCTGGTCAATAAAGCAATACACTGAGGGCTTCTTGACAGAGGATGCTATCGAGCTCAGAACATACAGTACAGATGATACGATACTTCAAATGTAAATAGCTTCAACAAATTTGAAGCAAAGGAAATAGTTGGACTGTGAGTGGGAGAGCAGAAAGCAGTGCAACAGCAGTAGGCAGAGAAGGCTGGATGGCGTGATAAGGCTGTTTTACGGTCTGTACTCTGAAATGTGACAGATATTTCAGAATGGTAAGGTAATGGTGGCAGAAGTGATCCCACTCTCAAAAGCCACAGTTTTCAGAGAGAAATTGCCATTAAGCACAAAATTGAAAGGTTTAAGAGGCACAAGTTTCATCTTGAACATCTGTGAATAAGAAAGTCACATCTTTCATGTTTAAAGTATAATTCCTGAGTGTCTAAGAAAAAGTAATAATGGCACTATTATATTAGGTTTTAATAAAATATGTATTCAACCCTGACATGAAAACATGTCAGTGAAAACATTCAACAAAATTTCTTCTTCATCCCTTCAAACATGAAGGACACTCATTGTGTTTTCTTATCGTACGGTTCAAATAAATGTTTCAGGTAAATAAGTCAGCAGTATGACTGGATATAATGAAGAGAATACATGTGATCACGCTGCTCTTAGCTCTAATAAAATGCTGTCGTTCGTCCCTGATCCTCCTGCTCCCATACTAACATGTGTTTGTTCACAGCAGGCAGTCTGGCATTGATGCTGTCCTGCAAAAGTGGGAAAAAATCATTTCATTGTTCTTTGTTGCATGTAAGGAATGTAATACATATGAAATTATTTTTATGTCTTAAATAGTTTCTTTTCTTAAAATCCCAGCTGTGAAGCACAATCTTGTAAACTGGCGAAACAAACACAGAAAAACCACGATGGAACATACAAAGTAGGCAAAGTTTTGGTGATAAGTAAATGTAGACACTGAAATATATTGCATGTGTCCTCCTCTTTTCAAATTCGTGCTTAATCGGTCAGCAGATTAATCAGGCCGATCATTTTGCATTGTCTGTCTGACGCCAGCGACCACGAATATCAGCATCAGCCACTGAACAACTCATATCAGTCAATGACTATTTGCCTTCCATAATATCCTTGTTTTTGCTCTCTTAAACACTATCCACTGGGGTTGAGTTTAAGGACGTACAATAGGCCGTACATGACCGCAAATCAGAAAAAAAAAAAAAACAGATGTATCACTACTCCTCCATAATACAACACTTGTGACCCTGTTTAGTGATGGCAGGGTCCACTTGTGCAAACTCGACCATACTAATCCCCAGCCTTAGCAGTGTCTAAATAACATGCTTCTCCTAAAGTCAAACACAAATCCCTAATGGAAATACACACTATACAAACACTCCCTCTTTCACAAATGTGCACACTCACATGCACACACACACCAGTCCAAACCACCTGAGGGTGAGTTTAACGGCTTTTCTAGATTATAACTCCCATCCACAGACCGGTTCAACAGCTCGATCCACAGCTGATGTCACCCATCCTGCTTCCTTCATTTTTCTTTTTCTTTTTTTTTTTTTTTTTTTTGTCGCAGACGTGTGGGCGGGTCGGGTGTGGCCACCTCTGCCGCAGCTTACTCTCTGGCCAGAGTCACATATAATTTCTACACATTTCACTAACCACGACATGGCCAATATGAGACGCTTGAAACCCCAGTGAGCTCTGCTGCCAGCCAAACATGCCTCAGCCTCTGCTTTGTGCAAACAAGCTTCAAGGTTTGACAGCCACTCAGTGCCCATCCCCTGCCATTATCCATAAGGAACAGTGTGTCTGAGAGGGTATGAAAATGCTCTAACCACACATGAAATCTGAACATCTGTACCAAGGACACTGTGCCTCTGGAGCAAAACAGCGCAGGCAATAATAGAGCCTCGCTCCTCCCTTTCTCCCCCATCTGTTTGGCCCTTTTTATTCCAAACAAACGGCTTTATTGTATGTTTTTCTTAGTGCCTCCACAAGGTGACAGTTTTGTTTGAGTCCCACCTACTTCCTTCAATATCTGTGATCTGACAGTGAGCCAAAGCCGAGGCCTGTGAAAACTATACAGGTTCAGGAATATCGAGAATGATTCATGCGAGCATTATTCACATGGCAACAGCTGAACAACAGCTCTATTCAGTGGGCTGAGCCCCTGGTATTATGAGTAATTGTTTCAACAGTGGCTAAGAGACAGTTGGTTTGGCGTTGTAGTTGCAGGCAGAGACTTGTCCTTCCTGTCAAAGTGCAAACCTGAACTTCCAGGAGAAGAGTGCGGGAGGGTGCAGAGAATGCAGAGCTGTCATCTGATAAGTGCATATTGTGATTATTTATTTAAAACCCCCAGTGACACTTTGGCAGCGCAGCATTCTTGAGGGGGTAGGGCAAACAAAGAAAAAAAAAGGAGAAGAATGCCCGAGAGACTGCTGGAGATATTTTTCAGATCTCCCTATAGCTGCAAATTCACTCAGAGGTGGCGACAGCAGAGTCCCCTCTAACTCAGTGTATCTGCTACAATTACAGAAATCTACCAATTTATCCGTGCTGCTTTCATGTGATCCCTGATGGCTTGTGCCGTCTAATTGGTTGGCTAACAGGGATGCCGCCAAGCCAACGAATACGTATTCCTCAACCCAACTACTGCTGAACTAGCAGTGTTCCACTTCACTGTCCCGTAGTGCGTGCGTATTTCTGCAACGCATGCTCACTGCATGACTCCCATCTTGATACACGTCACATGAATAAAACACTGGAGATTTAAGCATGTGTCGGCCTTATTACACACGAGTAACACACTTCACAACCAAGCTGAAATATGGTTTCACATGAGTAGAGATGACGCTTGACTGCTTCTTGTATCTTGAGGTGTGTATTTGTGCTGAAGCTGGATGACAGAATAGTCAACAACTTAAGCCATTTATCAAGCAAAAAAATATTATCAAGCAAAAATGACAAACATTTGCTGGCTGTAGCTTCTCAATCTTTGGGTTTTGGACTTTACAAGCACTTTTTAGGATGATGTCTTGGGTATGAGACCTTTTTGATATGTTTGACATGCAAAAGGTGCTAACAAACTCATCAGTAATACAAACTGGCGCAGACCTTTTCATCCTCTGCAATAACAAAGTTTCACAACAGACTCACCAGGGTGCCTTGTTCATGCTAAAGTACATGAACAAGACCAATTACTTGCACATGAGTGTTGCTGCACTAATTTTACACAATCCGGAAACCTGGCAGCTCTTATTAAGACTCCTCTACAGTCTGAGGTACAGCCCATCCAAAGTGTCACTATTTTTGCAATGTTCAGTCCATATATTCAAAATGTGACATTTAAAGTACCAACAATAAATCCCCAAGTTCAGATGTCCTGCTTTGTGTCAACACAAAAGGTCTCCTCCTCTCGGCTGTCACCAATCAGGTTTGGCCGAGAGTCTGGCAAAAGAATCAACACCGCATCCGCCGTCAACACAGATTAGAGCTTAATTACTACAGAAATACCCATTCACTATTGTTTGCCTCCTGAGTGCTCCCCTGCGCCTAACCATCTGCATTACTTCAGTAATATTTATCATGTTATGCTGAGTGGCCTCACTTTCCCACAAAGCCCCTCCTTAATAAGCCTCGGACCCAAAAGCCTGCTGTGTGTGGATAATTTCCCCCACGTCCATTCCACTTTATTGTTTCATAAACTGTACAGTGCTACTCTTCCTCTGGGCAAATGTCCTCTTTTTTTTTACTTCCCGTGGCCCCAACAATCTCATCATAATGCTTTGCCAACACTTCTGTGTTCCATTAGCGTCTGGCATTCCTCCACTAATTGCATGAAACTAGGTCTGCAACCTCTTTTACACCCAATCAGTGGGGGGCAGAAGGGTTCCCTCTCTTGATTATATGCCACAGGAGCAGGGTAACAGCATCAGTGTAGAGTAGACGAGCAGCTCAGGTGGGTGTTGGGAGGTTGGGCTCCTCTTACCTCGCCGTGTCATTCCGTTTGTCGTCACCGCAAGGAGTAAAAGGGGAGGGGGTGGGGTTGGAGGGGTGGATGGTGACGAAGCCAATTATTTTCACCTATCTGCTGCTCCCTGCCAGCAGACATGTAATCTTAAACGGTCTCAGTGATCCCTGGGCAGGCTTTGAGCCCTTGGAGAATATGGTTTCACAGATGAAGCTGTCACAGGAAACAGCTTGCGTTCGGCAGCAGGCTTTTCAGACGCATTTCACCTGTCGCCTATTAGAACGTCATGACGGGAATTTACAAAATCCTGATTTCCTGAAACAAATAAAAAAAAAAAACTAGCTTGTTAGCATTTTACAAAAGCGTGTCTGTGTAATCACCAATAGTTTTGTTCTTATAACAAAATTTAATGCTCACTCAGTGTCTTTTTTATGTAAATGAGGAAGTGTGCAGTGGCATATGAAGAAATGATCATGGCAGAGCGCTCTCAGAGGGAACGCGGGGTGGAATTTCAGTTCTGCAGCCCAGAATTGCAAAGTGCAGGGAGGGATGCTGTTACTGTTCAAGGATCAGGTGATGCAGACTGACAAAAGACTGGACTACAAAGTCTCCCCAGGATACTACTATAAATAAACGACAGAAAGCCAAACGAACAAAATTGTTAACTTCAACCCCAAGGAGGAACTTGAGCCCTCTTGTGATGAGTCAGCCTTCCCTGTGGTGAGATGTGATATGAATGCCATTTAGTTTAGTTTCCCAACAGTTCTATAGCAAGTTCACATAATGGCAAGACCTGTAGGATCCAATTCTCCAGTGCATCATCCCAGTAGTGTGAAGTTACACAGAAGTGGCTGATGCTGAAGCAAGTCAGGCATTTAAAAGCTAAAACTGACACTTAGAATTCCTGCCCTTTCTCTGGAAATACTGAGGCTTTTTCCTAGGTAGTGGCTCACTGGGCTGCACACTAAATCCATATCTTTCTTAATGGCAAGCGTGAAGTACCCTTTTTAACACAAATGTGGCTGTGTCAGACCCAAAGATGGTGCCTGAAAAGTGCTGTTAAAAGAGCAGAAAGCAGTTTAAACTGAAAAGAGACAAAGTCATCTGATGCCCTATCAACGCACTAATGAAACCCATTCAAAACCAAATAAAAGGAGTCCTTCTATCTGCGCTGAGCTGAAACAACCTGTTTAGTGAATGCAGACCCCTCCCCCCCCATCCGCATGGAGTCCCTTTAACCCTTGAGATAATGACAGCTTTATCAGCCATCAGTGTCTCTGCCTTGTCTATTCGAGACTGCAGTGTGAAAAGCTCAGTGTCACTGCTTTAAAAATGGTTTTGATACCATGAACAATAAAAGTGGGCACTCAGACTACAGCAGTAGACAAGTGAACCTTTCATTTTAATCATTTCATCCCCCTTTCATCCAAAGCAAGACCAATTTTCAATTCAATTAGCAATTCAATCACTTTTAATTAAGGTAACAAAGTAAAATGTTTTTCACATGTCTTTTAATTGCAGTTCCTTCTAAGGTGTTTCATTTGCAGTTCTTCAATTTAAATGTGTGACTATTGTTGATTTTCGTTTCAGTAAAAATGTAAAGGAGATGTGGAAGTAAAATGGGGATGTTCCACAGACACGAGGTCTTGTATAGAGGTGGGAATTTATGTCTATCTCAAGGTGATTTAAATAAATTAAGACCACAAATGACCTAATTTTCCTTCACCCAGAGAGCATTCAGTGAGCACATAACTCCACCGAGGCTGCACAGTCCGTTTATTTTCATTCAAAGGGAGATAATGGCAAAAATGTGAAAAAAAAAAGTGATATGTTATAAAATCCCTGAATGCAAACCTGAAGCTAAAGTCGAAATCTGTAACATCTGACTTTTTTTGATATCCTGCTGACAAACTGCCACAGAGCCCAAACATGACTAACAGCCATGAGTCTTACACGTGTGTCAACATGTTGGTTCCAGATGGACAATCAGTCACCTGTGAGTGTGATGCAGCACGGCCTTTGCTTTTATCTGTGTTTTCATCACTGGTAGGTCAAAGAGGCACATCCTCACAGAGCCACCTCAGATCTAAATATACCCTGAATTTATTTTTCATTTATTCCACTAGAGGCAAATCAAGGCAAGCTTTCCTTCTCACTAATGGATCCTACACAATGAGGCTGACTGGACACATCAAAGCTGCATAGAAAGAGCTTTGAAATGAGGCCATTAATGCAATTCTTCTCTTTTCCGTGGACACATAATTGCAACACATTGTGGTGGTAAATTTGCACATTTTGGTCATCTATTCATGTCCTAAGAGCAAACTTGTCCAAAGATTTTTGGGTGTTTCGGAATACATTTTGTAGACATGGGAGTCAGTGTGATATGAAAACTAAAAAAATTACATTACAGGAGACAATAAATCTGTTACAAGAGACTAATCCTAAAATTAGTCTCTTGTAAAAGATTACATCCCTCAGCTGATACAGTAAATGCACAAGCACAAACACAACCGATGTAAATCAAAAACCAGCCTTGACACACCTAAGCAAGAAAGACAACTTTGCAAATGGCAAGACTGTGTAATCCGACTACAGTGTGTAAGTATCCATATTCCAGCAGGTATCCTGCAGACAGGGACGTGCTTTATATTCAGCATTTTAAGAAAGGTGTTCAGAACAGCAGTTCTCCTCCGAGGCATCAGAGAGAATGGATACAAGGTAAACTGAAACACTGTCATGAATATTATCAGTACATTTACTCTCGAGGCATTTGGCAAACACTCTAATCCAGGGTGACTACAATAAGAGAAGAGACCATGGTTCAGCTTCTAGCTCTAGGACACATCAAAAGGGCACACAGTTGATGTTACTTGTTGGATAAGTCGTAGAAGAATAATATCGAGTTAATGTTTCAACTCCAAACTTCAAAACAAACCCAAACCAAAACCCATTTTGATTTTAGGTACACAAAGAACACTTGATGAATATACATTTCAGGCAACACAAAAGCAAAGAAGCCACTGAGAGCTTCAAAAACTTTTCAATCAGCATTTGGCAATCACATCTTTTAAGAGGAATAAAAGTGCTTCCTGCTGAGGGAAATTTTAAACATCAAAACCGGGCCAAAGAGCTGTCAAGAGCGGTGCTGCAATCTGATTTGGGGTTGGGCCTTTAAGTCAAGTCAAGCCTCTCTTGTATAGAAAACAGCCCTGTCAGGACATGCGTGGCGGGCCCCCTCTTTGTGTCACTGTCATTTAGCATCTGCATTGGCATGTCAAACAGAATGCCACCCTCACACTGGCTGCTAGCTCCTGTATGGGACAGGATGCTGAACAAAGGCCCCAGGATGATAGATGATGTTATGCAACGGCCACTGTTTTTGTCAGGCAACAGAGGGGGTGGGCTCTCCCTGACATGTATTGATGGATATGATTCTGAAAATTTGTCAGCAAGTGAGATGAAGCCATCAGAAGTAGCAGAGCGGCAGGCAAAAGGAATGAAAACATGAACATGACAATATCAGCAAACAGCTCAGAGATCAAGGTTCAAGTAATTATCCGTGACACTTTCATTTATGTAAATGTTTGTTTTGCCGTTCTTTATCATTAATTCATAAAATGCAAAAGCAATCCAGCCCAAATTCTGGGAAAATCTCCTGTGGCCTTTGGAGTGATGCAGCTTGAGTTTGCAAAAGCAAATCCGCAATAGTTGGTTGGAAATAACCGAGGGGTTAGCATGAGCAGCACTGTGACTAAGCAGACGAAGAAAAGGCCAGTGCCCAAACAGATCAACAAAACCAAGAGAAAATCCAAAGAAGCAGATGCCACAGACATGGACAGGCTGTTTGCTTGCTGAGGGAACTGCGGCAAATGCAGTGCAAACTCCAGATGATTTGCAGAGATCAAGATGGAGAGAAAAGAGGGCACTTTTAGCACTGTTCGATAACACCTTCTCATTAGCGCTGCCCACCACCCCCACCAGCCGACATATGTATTTCTGGGCACTGAACATTAAACTCCTGTGTCTTCTCTGTGAGCTTCAGCACCCACAGGGTTCATATGTGAGTCATGGCCACTGGCCGGCCTGATACACAATGACAGACTAGGCTTTGGGCAGACAGAACAAATGCCATCACGCCACACTCGGCTCACAGCGCTGCAGAAAAACACAGCCATTAGCTATCTAAGTAGGCAGCTGTGTCTTAGGAGACACTCTGAAAAGAGGGAATTGGCATTTTACCACACAAATACATCACTGGGAACTGAGAGAGACGATAAGCATGCAACAGACTTAACAAGAATTCAACTGTGACAACACTGGCTAGGAAAATTCCACATTGTGTTCTGTGACAATAGAAGGCCAAGAGACAACCTTGATGTTCTTTACTAGGTATCAACCTCACACTCAGATGAATTAAATATGCCAGAACTAGTCGTTTACAGTTCCTATTTAAAGAAACAAGTTCTTTTCCCTGCTGGTTACAAACGCAAACAAAGTCAGTATGCTGCCAGGAGCCAAGATAATACAAAATCTCACAGGCATATTGCTGTACCAGTCTGGCCTTACTCAAACACAATCTGTCATGAGCAATTCCACCTGAGCTACAATGTGAATGTTACAAATCAGTGGAGGAGAAGGAATAACTATTTGTTTTCTTGGAAAAATGTTTGTAGGCAATATTGTATTGTATAACAATCTACAAAAAGTGAATTGCATGAACACATGCTGACCCACTGTGTGAAATCAAATGTCATAAAGTTAGAACAAAAGAAAACCAACTTCAAGTAAGCCATAACACATAAAGCAAATTCAGGGTGTTTTGTAATCCCTCTGTGGCTACAGTGGTATTTTGCAAAACAAATATAAGAATTACATTATAAAAGTTTTTAGCGGGCACTAAAACACAACACCACTGAAAACTTTCAGCATCCTCACTAAACTCACTTCCTGCCCATCCCGCACGACTCGCATGTGCACTTGACATATAGGCTGTAAGAAAATCCATCGGGCTCAGGATCTGCCACAGATCCTGTTTTTTACGTGCTCACAAACACATACTGCACTTGGTGTGAAAGGCAGAGGTCAAAGAGCAGCAACAAAAGGAAGCCATGTGTACTTTGAGTGTGACACACCTGGCAACAGCGCGACAGACCTCTAGATGAGTGTGATTAACCCCCTGGCCTGCTAGCTTTGTTTTCTTCTGGCTGCATCTGCTCTAGTGAAGCAGGGCAGGCTGCAGGAGTTAATGTACCGGTGAAAAAAGCCGGCCAGCTGCAGTCTTTGAAGGTCCAGGGGTGGGGGTATGGGAATTCCATGAGGCTAAGACACTGGGAGGAAGACAGCGGAAGATGGATCTGTCTGTCTTGGATCACCTTTGCCTTTGCTGTTTCCGAAAGACAGCCAGACATTTGTGCCAACATGTCAGCTGTGGGGGCTGCAGCTTGTAAATAAGACATTAACCTCTGTGTTTACGAAGGAGCAATGATTTTTTTTTCTTTGCAACGTGCTTTTCCCTTCTACTGTAGCACACAGCACCCTAAGAGCGACGGGCGGGGGTGGTGAGGCAAAGAGTAATAAAGCGTGTCAGTTCCTTTTTTGGGATAAAAACATTAAATCTTTCCGTTTTCAGAGAAGGGGTCCATTTTCATTTTTCACTGCTTCCTGTGCTTCTCTGACAGAGGATAAAAAAAATGTTTCTGTCTAGGATATTTGTGCCAGGGAAATCAATTTATTAGCTATAAGGGCTGAGATAAGGCGCTTTCTCATTATGTGGAGGGGAGCTGCGCACTGATGCCGCAGAGTGCATTTACTCGTGCACACAATGAGGTCAGCACGTGACCCCCCCCTCCAGTGCTGGGTACAAACACATCCCTTCTGCAGGGCTCTGGGCGAAGCATTAAGGACCATCTGACTGAATCCTTAACATGATGCTGTCCTGACACATCGTGTTGGAAACACAAACCACAATGTGTGCATGTGTGTTACTAAAAATACTTGCACGCATGCAAGCACGCTCTGGGAGAATGGCTAGTATAGTAGTACCTTACCGTTCTGTGTGTGTGTGTGTGTGTGTGTGAGATGACTTTGCATAACAGAGAAGTCTGCACACACACACACACACTCCCCTGTGATGCATGAGTTGCGGCGATGCTGCCTGAGCTCATTCAGTCTCTTGGACATATTCATTCCCTCCAATAGTTAAAGCAAATAATGGAAGGGGGAGGAGCAAAGAGCTTTGCAGTAATAAATCACAGAGTAAGTCTCCCTGCAGAAAGGTTACACGTTTCTAAATTGATGCTTTTTATCCATTTTGGTGGGATTTTACCCTGCTCATCCTTTGATTTATAGCACATCAACTGGCTCTTCAGTTTTGAAGCCATGTTGATTCACAGAGGCTGACAGCTCCTGACAGTCTTCTATAAATATTAATCATAAATCTAAGGTTCAAGTCATGGTGCTGAATAATCTGAAAGACATAACCAGTCAAGAATATTAATTAACTACATTTAAGTAATCCTCTGAGCAAACTGGTACAGGGAGGCAGTTCAGCCACCCATGGCGACATTATGCGACTGAAAGAGGGGCATGAGGGACACGCTTAACTTTTAAGTTGTCTGAAAGTAACTGCATCAAAATATGTACGTGAATTCATTGCGCGGCTTTTAATTTTTAATTAAACCTTTGTTCAACTGGAGAAATCAGCTGAGAACAAAATCTGATTTACGATAATGAGCTGGCAATTTTGTGAAGGCAAATGCAGCCTGCATATTCAGGCGTCAAACCTGTGGGAGCAAGTTAGACTCCTTGAGAAATAATCGACAATTATGTGGATTCAAACAAACTAGCATTATCATGAAACAGTAATGCCCGTAATCCTCCCGTTATTCACAAAGTCTACATATCCAGCACAGGAAAATCAGCACTTTACATCTAGACGAGCTAAACAAATGAGTCTACAGCACAAAGGGCTTATTCATGCCTGGAAGATCCTGATGCCTATCCTTGAAATGTCTTTAATTCAAAATATAAAACATCCTTTAATTGTAGTTTTCATTGGTTTCCCTCTTAAATTTCTGCAGGCCTTTTAAATTAAAAAAAAAAAACAGATTTGTCAGATGAGAACTCTGTTCAAGGTGTGTGGGAAGGTAAACCTCAAAGGCACGCAAGATAAGCCCTTCATTCCTGGCTTTTGTTTATCTCACAGGGAATTTTAAAAGGATATCATTCATTATTCAGACTGTATTTGGAGAATAGAGACTCTTAGCGGTGCTTAGATTTGGAGACACTCTTTGTGTAAATGTTAAATAAACCAGACCTTTGCTCCAGGGATTATCTTGAAAACGCATAACTGTCATTCCCCTGCTCAATAGAGAGATTCTCCACAAGAAGCCTACACTCTTACACTATCAAACAAATGACAGAATATTTTCTACAGCTCTCTTTGAGTGCGAAAAACTGCTAATCCACCCATCGCTTTTCCGTTTTATCCAGAATAATACCACTTGCCTTCACTTTCTAACAGCCCAAACATGACACAACCATGGCCATCTTCACAGCCAGCTGTACTCAGCCAGGTCCTCCTGCTGGGATTGTTATGATTATTTATTTTGATCCTGCAGTGATTGTGATTGAAGATGCTTAATTGTGCTCCAGGTTTTTCTGAAGCATAAGAAATCTTACATTTCCTATGTTTATCTTTGGCAAAAGTGCAATGGCTGGAAAGTGATTTCGAGTCAAAGGGGAATGTTTTGTTGATTTGGAGTTGCACTGCAGAGGAAATATGAAAGTGACAAATGCTACTGCTGCAAAGCATTAGGGTGTAAATATTGCTGATTTTACAGGTGGGATGTTTTTTCCTTTTGTTTTGTTTTTGTTTGTATTTGGAAAGCAGTGCCATAAACTCCTAGAGGGAATGTAAGTCTGCAACAGATCCAATTATTTTACAAATACATACTTCTTGAGCAAGTGTAACTTAGGGAACGGCCTCATTTTCACAGTGCTTGAGTATGTCGTCACTATTCACACGCGAGAGGACACACGTCAGCCCTGACAAGTGTGCATGTTTGGCGTTTTCTGCCCATTATAATAACCTAGAGGGTACAAACAAGCCCATTCAATTCTCCTATACAGTCAAATAAAGCACAACGCTGAAGTGTGTATGCCTGAAGAAACAGCAACGTCTTAATCTATGTGGTAAGTAGTTGTATTCTCAGATGGCAGTGAGTTTCTGCTTGATGGATTCTTCAAGCTCAAAGCAGGAAAAGCAGTTGTGGATATCAAGATTCCCCTGACACTCATTCACCGATGATCAATTTCCCATCCTCCATCATGTAGCCTGCCCTCACACATCAGCATCAATCCAACACAAGTAAATACAGTGAGTGGCTTAATGCATTTTCTTCTCCCGGGATTGTGCAGACCAAAATGGCACTGGGAGGATAAATAAATAAATATTCTGCTGAGCAGTGGAGTGGAGTGGATTGTGTTGTGTTGAATAGAGAATAACCTTTCTTCCCCAAGCTGTCCATAAAAAATGATCTTTTTTTTCTTTTCTTTTTTTTTTATTTACAGGCTCCTGAGCATAAACAGCCATGGACACGGTCCAGAGTTGGACGATACTAAAAGTAGCAATAAAGCTCTGTTCAGAAATGAAGAGCAGAGGCAGACGTCCCTTGTTAAACAATCAAAAAAGGAACCACGGCATAGTCAGCATGGGCACTTGAGGAGGGGTAATTAGAGTTCTCCTTTAGCGTGGCCTCCATTCAAACTGCAATCAGGAGTTTGGCACAACAAGGCCTATGAAAATCACTTCAGCTAACTAGGTCCATCCACTGTGCTCCACAATGGAATAATCCTTTGAAGAGACAGTTTATTTCTCATCACTACAGCAGTTCATATCAAGCTATAAATATACTGTCCCTTTGGCAATGCCAGGAAGGAAACACAAAACAACATTCAATACAGCTTAAGGGGCACATGCCGGCAAGACTGGCAGGATGAAACCTTCACAGCATAACGTCATGCAATTTGATTAATCTCTCCGAGCACATAATCTAGTGCGTTGCCCAGAGAGCGCAGCATTTCTCACCCCACCTCTGCACAGCAGCAGCTGGATAAGCTGTAATAGGACGAAGGGCACGGTAGCAAATACAACACATCTAGCACTCGACATCACGACCTTGACCAGAGAGCAGGCTGACAGACGGCCTCTCTATCTTTTCACACTGCTGAAAAGGGGCTCGGTCCAATTACAGGCACCGGGCACATTGTCTTGTTAACTTTCAGCTCCGACTGTACATTTGGGCAGCTCCGAGATCAAGTGCTTGCTGGAGTTTAAATTGACAGGGCTACCTTTTCTGCTGTCACAGCCTCCTGTGTTACTCTGTCACTGGCGGGTGATGGAGGAGCAAAATAAGCTGTCTGAGTCATCTATGCAGATAGTGATGGCATCAAAGTCGGCACATTCTGACAGCCTTCGTAGGAGGTCTGACTCTTGTTAAGCAACCTAGTAGAAAGGAAGAGGTGCACAGCTGCCTCCACTGTTTAGTCTGTCTGCCATGACATGTCGACTACACAGGCACACAGTTGGAACAATGTGCCGATTAATTGATTCTGATTGCTGAAAATTAATTGACAACTGTTTGGATAATTTATTAATCATTTAAGTCATTCATCAAGCAAAAAATATCAAACATCCTCTGTTTCCAGCCTGTCAAATGTCAGGATTTGCTGGGCTTTGGACTGCTGGCAGAACAAAACGAGGAACTTAAAGACGTCACTCTGGACTCTTGCAAACTGTGATGGACATTTCTCATTATGTCCGTGTAGATACTCGGTCATACGGGTCATCATGCGTAGAAGAGCTTACGTTGGGGCAACTAGACTTCGGTTTAAAAGCAAAGACGTTTCACCTCTCATCCAAGAGGCTTCTTCAGCTCTAATTAACTGGTCAGGAGTTTCAGGTATTAATGTACCCAGTGCATTAACTGGGTGCCAGCAACCTAACTGGTTACAGTTAATCAGAACTGAAGAAGCCTTTTGGATGACAGGTGAAGCGTCTTTGCTTTTAAACCAAAGTCCAGTCGCCCCAACTTATACGATATTTCTCAGCGTTTTTCTTACATTTTATAGATCCAACAATTTTAAAAAAAAAGAACATAAAAGAAGAAGAACATATTAACTAGTAATGAAAGTAATCACTATTTACAGCTCAGGGGTAAAATAGGCCCAGATTCATTAACTAAATGATATTAAACATGTCAGCATCAGTGGAACAGAATCCAGTGGCTCTGAACTTGAAAGCAGAAATGGTTGCAGCTCATTGACACAGACAAGACAGCAGCTGCATTTGATCCAAACTCCACCAGATTACTAATGAGGTATTGACCTATAAATGGCACTTCAGAAATGACAGCTACCAATATTGACCTTTAAAAGAGGAGTAAATATAAAGAGTGTCTCCCAAAGCTCAGCTCTGTGTGCGGGCCAGAGGTCAATACCAAGACTCCATTAGAGCCATTTAAGTAAAACATTCTCCTGGAATAAAATGGCACATTTAGCTATTTGGCCAAACGATTCTGTGGAAGAAGCATGGAATATCTGAATGTTTAAACAACACGCAGGGCAGGCTTGAGGCAAGTGCAGATGACAGGCAGTGGAGCAAGAGGCAACCTAGCAGCACAGACCACGGCTCTGAAATACGTCCGAGTGTTAATTGGAAACACAGCACAACCGCTCCCTCACTGAGGCGTGTCATTGGAAGGGAAATAAGCAGCAGCAGCAAAACACACAAAGACACTCATGAGGATGAAGGAACACGGCTCAATATGATCAGAGCAGGCAGATGAGATGACACTAAGTATCATATCTGACTGAGGCAACAGAGCAACCTTAACTCAGACAAACAGCCTTTTGTCTAAAGGTAGGGCTGTAATCCCCCGGTCGACTGGTCGATTTATTGGCTCGACCAAAATTCCGATTGGTCGATTGTTTTTGCCGTGTTAATTTAATCAGGAGGAAAGTACCAAGTGCTAATGCGGGTGTGTTCACAGCACCCCGGTTTCACAGGTAACAGTCTGTCTTCAGAACACCGCCCTTGTTTTCACTATTTTGGATTAGTCCAACCCACTAGAGACAGACAGATTGAAGAACGTAGTAGGAGACCTCGGTCCTTTGGTTTGAAGAATATTTATTTAATTTTGAGCGTTTCATTTACAGTCAGTCCTCCTCTACCATGTCAAAGACATTGGCAGTGTGGCAGTATTTTATAAAAACAGATAATGGAAAAAAGTTGAATGTAATATTTGCAAGCAGCAGTTTGCAGATCACAGCCCGACTACAAACATATCACGTAAAAACGGTAAGTTAACTTGTCTGCGTTAGGTTGCTCCGTCCGTTTTGAGTATAATGAACAGAACTGGTATATTTCAATGTTTTAGTCTAATGATCGTTTCATAACTGCAGGTGCTCAATCTCTGCGTGGACATGCGCAGAGCGAAATGTCAGTTATTATTATTATTATTATTATTATTGTTATTGTTATTTTTCGGAAATAAAGGGCGCAGATGCACGTGATGCAAAACGCTGTCAGAGTCGACAGACTCGAATGTTTAATTAATTTCAGTACAAAATAATTAGGTCAAAAAACGATTTAATACAAAACAAATAGAGCCTTGTCTAAAAGTGCCCTTGCAGTAAAAATGAGATGTGTCATTTGTAATACTCAAAACCTTTTTCTCCTCTGGACTCATAACAAATACAACAGTATGTGGAAAAAGTTTTGTATAAACTTACATTTGGTTTGGGACAGTCATTATTTTTACATTTCATAAATTGGGGGATTAACATGTTTTCTGCCCCTCAGTTTTAACCTTTCAGGGCCAACTGAATCTGTCACACATCCTGAAAAGCTGATTTTGTAGCAAGATGTGTTGATGTTTACATAAAGTACGTCTTGTTTTAAAAAAACACACTGAGAGGAACTGACTGAGTCTGTTTCAGGTGTATCATACAGGTGTACTATTACCAGCAAGTATCTCATAACACAGTTGTGGTGCCCCTCTGACTGTCCAACACCCTACCCCCATTCCCTGACCTCTATTTCCCTGTTGGTCAGTCCACAGCAAATCCGAAAAGCCTCCCAGCATCTCCATGGCGACGGGCCTCAGTTGAGCAGATGGCCTCAGTGTGCCGCGCGGCAATTAAAGAGGAAGCGACTAGCGGGGAAAAGAAAGTGGGTCAGGATCGGGGGGAGAAAGGACGGCAACATGAAGCTGCCTCTGCCTTTGGGCCTGCGCACTGGCGTATGGACCTGCGCACTCAGCGATGCACACGTGTTCATGCTTCGGTGCACTCCTTCCTGGGTCTTCCCTGCAAAAACAAAGACCCACCTCACGCCAGTCACAAAGCGTCAGCAGTGTGAGAATGAAAAGAGGGTTTAGGGTGACAGGGGAAGTGCGGCGTACAACAAACTGCCCCCAAAACTCACTCACTCACCCCAATCTCTCCAGCGGTGAGAAGTCAGAGGACCTCCCACTAGAATAACAAAACCCATCAATAGGATTAACTCTTTCAACCCCACCTGACTGCATACAGAATGCCCCTGTTATTTGGATTACTTTCTTTCAGGCACCACTCACTCGAGCTGGAACTTCTTCTTTTTTCAACTTGACCAAAATTTCACGATCAGCAGGGATGAAACACACCCTTGTGGGGTGAATCCAATTAGTCTCATCCCAACTACTTTCATCGCATGTTGAGCAGCCCATTGAAACATGGGGCTTCCATTTAATCTTGACTTGGGGGAGCAAAGAGGATGTAGGACATGTTTCATTTGAGCTTCTGTGACTTTTTAATATATCCTTTTGCAAGGTATTGCAATATTTCATAGCTTTAGGCTCCATAACGGCTTGCATTAACCTTTAGTCACTTTTTACCAACTTAGTGCTAACACAAGGGTGGTGGGGCGAGCGCAACCCCAGATGGCTAAAGTAGGCCATGGCTAGCCTCAGTGTCTCCTGACCAAGGCTGTATACTGTCATCAGATGCTAACAAGACCCCGTTGGCAAATATGAGAAAGATAATGGACGAGATGCACTAATCACTAAATTAAACTCCGTTATTTCAGAGATCATTGAGAGAGAGGTTATCTGCCAGGGGAGAGTGTCGTATCCCTGGCTGGTATTTGACAGTTAATTTGCAAAGAAACTGAACATATCAGAACAGTACGATATTTATATCTCATAGCCACTCATCCCTTACTGAAAAACTTTGTATCTAATCTTCTCATGCTTTCTTCTTTTTAACATTTTTCTGTCTCCCTGTCTTCCTCTGTGCTAGAGTCCATTGTTTCATCACAGTTTGTTAGGCATTTTCCAGGTATCTGAACATTAATTGCTGTTATGCAACATCATGAGACATGTTTCACTGTTTCACTTCACTGTGAAGTGAAAGTGTACCATGTGCCTAGGGCACGACTGTTGCGGACCTTGAATGCTCGGCTAATGACCATACTAACCAGTTAGTCGCTCTCCTGGTGAAGGCTGCTATACTGACCACTCAAGCTGACTTCTTCTTAAAAAAATGCAAGGACATGGAGGGGCACTCAATGACCCTGTCCCACCAAGTTTAAAGGCCAATAACTTGTGGGCTTACTCAGGTTGGTCAACAAACTGAGTTTACCATTGCCTATGTGCTAGATGCAAGAATACACATACGTCCTTTCAACTCATTCCAATAAAACTGTGAATCACGGTCTGTGCTTAATGTATCTCTAACTATACAAATTACTTCACTGAAAACGAATGAATTGATTTCAGAGTTTATGCAGAGCAAGAAGGTTTCCAGACAGCGTAAATTATATTTGGAGAGACCTAGAGAGGAATGACTTTGCCAAACTTTAGGTTTTATAATTAAGCTGGCAATATCAGGATTGTAAAATACTGGCTTGAATATGAGACCTTTCATTCCCCTTCTATGTGGCAGGCACTAGAGGCCAATCCCACCAATCTTGTCTCACTGAGAGATCTAATATACGCTCCTATTCACTCACTTATTCCTCCCTCTTCCAAGAACGTGCTGGTTACTCATGCAAGAGCTGGGTTCAGTACATTTTGGCCTCCAATCTTTATCTGTCTATGCTCCACTGATTGTTAGTACCTAATGCACAGTGCCTTCTTGGTGTGGTCAGAAATTTCTGATACTCTTTTGATACTCTGTTTGATGTTATCGGGGAGAGAATTGAACCCAGTGCTTTTGGCACCTTATTTGGCATTATCCCTTCATTATCTTCCATCCACAGACTCAAAAAGGACTCTCTTGGCAAGGCTTTCTGAAAAAAAAACCTTTATCTCTTTCTTATACTAGTTGGAGAAAGATGCTCTATATTTTAACAGATTAAAAAAAACAACTGTTTATTTACCAATCAAATCTGATGACATTTGGGGTCAGTTTTTTAAATACATCCGAATGATTAAATTGCCTCAAAATAAGCTACATATTTGACAGATATGGTACTGCAGGTCCAAGTATGTACACTGTCTGATGTGTTTACTTATATATTTATTATTTATTGTCTCTGTATGAACCTAAGTGTGTTCATACAAATGTTCATAAGTATGAACCTTAGTGTGTTTTTGTTTGCTTATTTCCCTAAGCTAGGAAATTGTTTTCTGTCATGTTATTAACTTCTTTGTTCTTAAAAGGCCCTACAACCCCTTGACTTGGACCCAATTGCTATAAAAGCTCTGAGTGAGCTTCTGAATCATTCATTACTCCAATTAAGAAAGGCTTTAATTAAACTAATTTAACTGACAATCTGATCTTTAGCACATTACAAAGCTTTAATTTAATTGAATGTTTTATGTGTCATAATGTTCTTACAGCTATGCAACAGCCAACATGCTTGTTTGAGGTTAGCCTTTGTGGAGAACATGAGTTGGTTTGGGGGGTCCACAGACATCCCACACAGAAACAGAAAAAAAGGCCTAATGAGCTGGAAACAATTGAATGAACTTTTATTTGCACAAGTCTTTTCTTGCAGCGAGCAGCCCCAATGTGCCTAAAAAAACTTTAGCCAAGAACACTACTTCAAGACAAAGTAGAATCACCCCTGGAACATGGCCTCATTCAGGAACAGCATGGCCCTCAACAAACTCCCATCCACCACAGTGTCTACATGAAAATCTCCAATTCTCCTTTTCACATAAATTTTTTTTCCTACAATCAGAACGGAAGGTGAAATCCTTAAACCCATTCTGCAGGACAATTTGAAACTTGGCATCCTGAAGGGTATGAGTCTGCAGGCCGTAAGAGGGAAGGTATTTTAAGGGTTTTGCTGCGGTATTAAACAGCCACCCTATCAAGTTTCTCATTTCAACATTTGTTCCTCTTTAGCTTCTATTTTCAGTTTCATAATGCTGACAAAGGAGGTACACAGTGCCGAGAACAACTGCAAGCCCTGCATCCCAAATAAATATTTATGATGTTTGTGCTCTAAGTGAACAGAACATATGGTCAAAGTGGGGGGAAGAAATTCAAATCTCATACATCAATAAAGGCAGGAAAATGAACTGTTCATTCTCACACATATGTGCGACTGTGAGCTAAGGGGATGCGAGGTCAGTGAGTGGGTGTTCTTGTGGCCACTCGTATCTGCATCACTTATTGTCATATAAATGTTGTAACTCATATGTTCAGCACGAGGGCGAACAGACCTTCTGTTTCTCTGGCCTGACATGACATTTGGCATCTTCATGGCTCAGCTGACAATTGTTGTGAAGTACAAAATGGCCCTGCGCAATTCCTTTACCGGTATCAAAGCCCTCTCCAGATTCCTGACTGGTTAATTCCACTTGCAAACCCGTAGCCAAGCAAGACGTGTGTTGCCAGAGTGGAAGCTCCCATGTGGAAACCCCTGGCAAAGTTATTCAGCTGGAAGAGGCAAGAAGAAGTGAGGAGGAGGAGGAGAAGGAGGAGGAGTAAAGAGGTGGGTGGCGGGGAAACAACAGGCATTTCATATGCAACTATTATGCATTAGAAATGATTGCCTTCAGGGGAAATATTAAAACGTAACCCAGACAAACCAAAAGTCGGACTGAAGTCAACGAGATCCGGATTGTTCTGTAACCTTAAACAAAGACCTCCTGTATTCTAAACTTACCAATACGTCAGCCTTACTTCAGTTGCCATGACAGCCTTCTCCTAATGCCATGTGCTCCAAAACAGCAATATTTTGCAGCAAAAGTTTACAAATCTGGAAAAGTGATCATTCTGAGACTTTTAATAACACTGTTGACTATAGCACAGAAGTACTGGTGTCACCATGTGTGTTGGCTGATAGACAAAAAGAAACTGACACATTAAGTTGCAACATTTGGCCTTCATGTTTGTTGACTGAAGTTTATTGTGCATAATGTTTTAATTTTTTTAGTGATCAAAATCTACAATCGTCTGATACTTTCTGTCCTCTTTCTTAATGGTGTTTATTCTTCAACTGTAAAATGTCCTGCCATGTCATAATCTTTATTGCAATTAAAAAACAATTTAAAGTATCCTTGTTCATGTAAAAGCAATAAATATCAGCTGTACTATGTGTAAAAATTTTATCATACATTTTCACGCATAGATATCAACCTCACACATACACTGGAGGCTCTCAAAGATACAAGAGACAGACAGGTACACTGCCAGGTCCTTATGAGACCTGCTTTCCAGCCATGTCACTGACACAATGCATTAGGGATACTGCAGCAGCCCTGTGTGCACTTTTTGTGATGGAGACCTGAAGTGTGGAGGGTGCATGCCCATCTTCTATTTATGAGTATAGGTCCCTTTGGTCCCTTGTCCATAGAGTACACGTCTCCTGTAAATCCCAGGAATAAAAAATACTCAATAGACTGCATGGTCTCCTCATTTTCTTCCTTTATGTGTGATATAATGCACTGTATTTAGCAGAGTAAATATAGTTTCAGCACAGCAGAGACGTACCCTAAAGCTTTACTTTTATACAAGTCAAGTGCAGCGCTGACGCAGACTTGAAGGGATAACCAGCACCCCTTTCCTCACTGTGAGGTGGGGCCAGTGGTTAGATTACTCAACCACCCACCCACCTCTTTTTCACACACACATTTAAACATAAAATCTACTGATAGTTGCAATGTCAGTTAAAAAAAGGAGAGGGCATACAGGAAGGAGGCAAAGGCCATTTGGCACACCTGACTTTCTCAAAACAATGCAACATTGAAGTGAAATTCAGCCAGGCTTGAAACTGGGGAATCGATAGTAGACTACATTAGTTGCTTTGGCATAGACCCTGCTAACAAAATGGAAGGATCAATGCCAAACTGCAGGCCATCTCTGTGTTTATCTTCATCTCTTTCACCATGTGCACAAAAAAAGAGGCAAAATGAAGAATTTCTGCCACTCATGTAGGTTGACCTCAATCTCAGTATAACGACAAGCTGGGGGAAACGTATCATGTCAGCTGTGACGTAGGTGGAGTAAAGAAACTCTAAGTGAAACATTCTTGGAAATATTCACATTTAAACGAATGAAATCCCTTTGAAATGAATTTTTAATTACCTTTACAGTCGATCAGTTGCAAACAGGAACGACAGTCGCACACTGACAGAAATATGACAGACAGAGCTGACCTGTTATCAGTCATATTTTGCTCGCCTGTCTGCACAGGACGAGGGCACTAAGGAGCTTTGCACAAAGCTGCAGCACACTGGAAGCTTAGCTATATGTCAGGGAGAATAAATAAACCTGTGTTTGTGTTTTCGAAGCAGTCCCCACCCTCCCCCTATACCACCATCACTGCTATTCCCCCCCACCCCCCCAACTCCCATTTACAACCACGCTGTTGCTTTGAAGCATAGTCAGCTCCCAGAGAGATATCAGTGTGGAATATTAAATGAGCGAACACCATCACTCATTAAAAAGGGAAACATTTCATGAAACAAACCCCCTTTTGTATCAAGTGCTAACCAAGCCGACTCTCAACAAGCACCATCCTCAAAGGCAGAGCGAGGAGACAGGAGAGGAAGGAAAGGGGAGAAGAGAGATGGGGGGTGGGTACACCCAAGTCTGCAGAAAGTGAAGGACAAAAACTGTAAAGTTCTGGCAGGAGATCAGCTCTGAGCCTTGTGAAACCCTGGATGCTGTGCCACAGTGACAGAAATTTCAATACTACTTTGATTCCAAATATTTCCGTAAGTAGAGACAGAAACCACTGCTAAATTTTAGAAATGTTAGATATTTTCATTTGAATGTGTTTTGCAAGCTAATATTCCATTTCAGCTTCACCCCTGGAGGGTATTTATCAGTGGATGGCATGTGCAGTGCTTGAGCTGGAAGGCCTGTAATGGAATTGACAGATATGGTTTTTGAAGGCAGTATGGATGTTTTCAGTGAGAAGCTGGAAACAGTTTGTGCAAATATTCAATGTCTTCTGAGTTGACCCGTTTGAGTTCACAAATTTAGAAACATACCAGGATAAAAAAAAGACACTTGTTCAGCAGTTGAATGTCAAAAAGACCTGAAATGTACAATGAAACCAGAGCCAAATGGCTCCTTTAAATGCTTACAGCAAGAAGAAAGAAACAGTTAAATGTTACTTCTTAACACTGGGATTATATCATCAGCACAACAACATTGCTGTCAGGGAGAAACCGCCATTAAATATTTAATTTAAAGCCTATACTGGCCCGGTACATCAGCCAACTGATATATTGGTCTGACCCACGACAGCAAGAGGCAGAGCTGCAGGCCAGTTCTTGTCAACAGACTGCACGAGTCAGCACAAAATTCAACTGAGCCAAACAGCAAAAACATGGCAACAGCTTCAACTAGTCCATCAAGTTTTAAAATGAATCCCAGTCCACCTCAACTAGTTCACAAAGTGGAGCCGTGAGTGAAACACAGACACAAGTGTTTGGCTTGGAGAGCGGACCAAGACGAGCACACGGCCAACGGAATAAAACCTCAAAGCGAATCAAGCCAGTCGGGCAACAGAAAATGCACAGTATTTTTTTTTTCTCTGACACCGCTTGATGGTTTTTCTGCAGCACTGGTATCAGGTCAGAATTCAACTGCCATAACAGATTTCCTATTTCCACCTTACAGGATTCATTTTCCTCTTTACCCTCAGACTCGGCAGGTTGTTCACTGACTGGTTATCAGGACTTCTTTGCACCTTAATGGAGGCACATCAGCCCAGCTGCCTGTTGTAAATTGACTTGTTCATGCAGTAGCACGGGGGGGTTGGGCTGATCAGATCTACCTTACTTTAAAGGCATATGGTCTAAATGGGAAGACCAGGAATTATCCACTCTCTCAATCCCAGATCAGCCCGTGACTAAATGCCCCAGTTGTAAACCCAGACACAACAAGCAAAGAATGCTATTCCCACACGGTTTCTTTTCTAAAACAGGCGAAGCAGAAAATACAAGACGACTGCATAAAAAAATTAAATGATGCATTAAAAGGCTGCATTCCCTTCACACAGCCGGCTGGGAAAAACACAAAAATTGATGTAATTCCTCTGAAATAAATATGATTTGCCTTATACTGAAATGACTGATTACAGGTAGCAACCAGAGTAACTGAGCATTAAGGGAAAAAATAGTGCAAAGAAACTCTACAAACTATGGGCAAGCCAAGACTGTGTGACATAAAAGCAGTGCAGATGGTCAGAATCCGTCCAATTTGTGAAATTATTTACTTTTTCTTCAGGGATTTACATCAACCGAGGAACTATAATAAACCTATCCACAGATGCTGGAACAGCTATCTTACAAATGGCAAGGAAAATATGGAACAAGCGTAGTCAGTCAGTGCCATTCTCATAGTGGAGAGCAATTTAACTATTTAATCTCTTGACAAGGATCAGCTAAATAGAAAGAAAATGGCTTGACAGATTAACGCCAAATCAGAAAAGCTCAGGGCGAGATTTTAGCCCCTTTTATCGATTACCTTTTTCATTACTTTGCTGATTTTGTGATCTGAGATGAAACATGAAACAACATGTTTTCCATCCTGATTCAACACGGTGACTGCAGGGGAGGACACCTAACAGACACTATACACGCCAAGATAACGACCCAATGAGAACACTGCATATGATACTGAACTGCATGTCCTGACAAATCAAGCTGGTAACTTTAGACATTCAGTGTCTGGGGCAAACATTACTTGTGATATTTGACTAAACTTCCCTGGAAATCATTTCATTCAGTCATGTGGGACCCAGTCATTAGAGACATGCAGGGGAGCTGCACGACTAATCCAAATAAAACCAACAACACAGTGTAATGGAGTGCAATTTTGAAATTACAAAAGCTCCAATTAAAAGAAAAGTTCAACGCTACACCAGAGAGTCAGACACAATGTGGTCCTCACACGCGCACACGTTGCCTTATGCTCACATGCGACTGAGGGCAAAGGTGACAAAGAACACAACCTGATGAAGTGCCATGCATAAGGACGGCTGTGTGAAAGAAGACTGAAAGGAAAGAGATGACTTTGGTGTCAAAGAGGAAGAGTATGTCAGCTGTTTGGACGCATTTCGGGTTTAGACAAGATGCTTGACAGAATCAGGTGATATACCACCATAGCTACCAACCGAGGCAACACGTAAGCCTGCATTTTAAAAAAGCATCACAAGGCTGTGTATGACAGTGTGTGTTAAGTGGGCCGACTACCACCCCGCAGGGATCACAGATCGAAATGTTCGGGAGCATAACTCCTTATGAGCGAGACTCAAAACGGCTTACAACAAGGACCTGAATATTTTAGTGTGGTGGAGCCATCGTCAGTGTGGTCCCTTAATTCGTACTTCATGTTTATTTTTTTATATATATATTTAAATAATGTTCACGCAGGGCCTAGCGCGTTAGAGGAGAAGCACTTGCTCTTATTTTTTTTTAAGTTAAATCATGTTCACATGTTACCGGTGGGCTTCAAGTTATCAGAATATTAATGCTTAGAGTGGCAGGGTTATTTTTTATGTTTCTGCACTTTGCTTTGTGTGAACTGTTACTGTAACTGACTGGAGATCAGTAATATGTGATAATGTTCGCAACAGATCAGCAGTTGTTCTGCAGCGCTTTGTGGTTCTTTTTATTTATTTTTTTATTTTTCTAATAAGATTATGTTAAATAGTTAGTCACAGTGATTGTTTTACATGTGTTCAAGGCTTAATGTTATCAAGATTCTACTGTGAGGAAAGTTTTTACTCAGTAGCTAAATAAAAGATACATAATTCATATCAATTCATGCATCATTCATCTCATTTCATCATAACACGAAGGCCTGGACTGTATGAAAGAGCAGTTTGTATGCTGCATCCCATGCTGTGTTGGTCATACTATAGGACAGTATACAATATGTTTTACTGATTGTATATATAAATAAATAATCAAGAAGATGAAATACTTTAAAGAAAATTGCACAGGCTACTGAATCGCAATATCGGTCCGAAACAATGTAATTAGATTGTTTTCTGAAATCATTAAGACATAGCTGCAAGCTGCACACTAAAGGTCATGTGACCTCCATTTGTTCCTTAAAATCGTGCAGATGAACTGCAGAATTCAAATGACAGAACAGGCAAACTTCATTTAACATTCATTTTGTCTTTAATACTATTTGTGAAGTCTTCTGCATGCAGACAACACTCCTTTTGCCATAACCTTTCCATTATTTAGGTTCACTGCTTATTGTCATGTTTTATTCATCAATTTTGTGATACACAGCCTTTATGCAGAGACCACGGGGGCTGAAAACACGCATCAGGAACTCACAAAGAGAAGCGAAAATGTCCCTCTTGGATCTTGGAGCTACGGCGTATGGAAATAAACTTAGCTAATTCACATATTTTGCCAAAGAAAAGAAAAATCGAGAGCAGCTCCTGAAATTAATGAATGGCCACTCCATTTCTAGAATCATAGCAGACCAAAAAAAGACATTTCATGGCGTGTTGTGAAAAGGACTTACTGAAGAGCTGACAGCAGAACCACAATGAGCTAAATGCTCAAAGAGATGAAGTTCGAGTGGCCTCCATTAGTTCCTACGGCAAAAGTGAAGCTTAATCTCCTGTCAGCTCCCCTCAAGCTAGTCTCCCAGGACTCGGAGCTCTCTCTGCCATCCATCACCTCAGCGGGGACCAAAGGGAGACTCCCCGAAGGAATGGGGATCAGAGCAATTTGCATTTACACTCAAACCATCGAGGCCCAAACAATCTCATGGTGACTCTCTGCACTTCACTATATCACAACTGTCATCCAAAAGACATGCAAAATGCCACAGACCAGCAATTACAGTTGCCTTCAAAAGAGAGAAGAAATCAGCACAGTCAAAACGCTAATTACCATATTCCAAAGGGACCGCAGTATTTGTTCCATGACCCATCTGAGGAAACATTTTCCTGCCTGTTCCAACATCAAACACCTGTTTCAACACTATGAACATGCCTGCAATTGTCCTCAAACCCCCCAACTGTTCAACCAATCAATCAATCAATCGCTCCAGCCAAAGTACGGGGCATTTGAAACACAAAAGCAGACTTCGAATGAGTCTGAAAAAGAAACACACGCTGGAGCAGTGCAGCACGTGACCATCTGCCATGAGTCAAAACGAACTGCTGCGCGTCAGGCTTCGGTGGCTTCGGTGACAAGCTGGTGCATAGAAATCAGGCATTTAGCTGCACAATTAACCCTAGAGAGTCGAAACAATAAAGCTGTCCATCACAACAAAACAGGAAATATCACCCGTGGTTTGCGTGTCAGAGGACGGCACATGACAATCAACCAACAAATTAACACAGTTAAAGGGCAGTGACAAACAAACTAATGCAGCTGTGTTGCAGTAAAGAAACTTACTACCAAGCATTCAAGAAAAACTCATATGAGACTGCATGAATTGACTGGCAGAACCCAACAACATGGGTCCCCAGCAGAAAGCTTTTGGCGTGCGCACTGCCAAGTTATTACAAAGATTATAATTCACAGCTACACAAATTCCCTTCCTGAATAATAGTACATTCAAAGTTGATGCGTGTCCACCATTCAGCATTAATTTCCCAAATGTTTAATCCAACTAAGATGAGGAATTAGAGCTGGAAAATCTCCTTATCCCACCACTGAGAGTGATATCTATATGGGCTCGTGGAGCACCAGGACCCGAGGATGGAGCCAAGCCATAAACAACCACCTGGTTGCTCACTCAATTCACACCCAATTAAATATCAGTCTGGAGTACTGGAGAGAGCAAGTACTAATGTAAGAAAGCAGGAACAGAGCTGCCATTATTATTCACAGATCCATTATTCTCAGTGTTCCTTTTTGATAATCGATTTGGCGAGCAGGCTGGAATATTTTCTGTTTATGAATTTGGCACCCTTGTGTTTTCTACAAACGGTTATTACAACGACAAGCACAAATGGCTTTTCCCTAATGGCTGACTGCAACAGGGTTTGCTTCTACTTGCATCTGTGAGGGCCATTCCCACACTTGTTTGTGCCTGGCTAATGAGGGAAGAGTCTGGAACATGTTGTATATCAATTAGGGCCATCAAAGACAGTGGGCATTTATGGCAACGCCCTTTAACCTCAGGGTGAAAGACCAAATTCTTGTTTTTGCATGTCAAAAGAAATGAGTCCAAACAACAGCTGAAATAAAACATTTCCAAGCCCTCCCCTTCATGGAAATGTCTGATGGCTTGAATGATGCCCTCATTTTGCTTTTAAATGAATTACAGCAGTTTAAAAAAAAAAAAGAAAACAAGAAATAAGTGCATTCATATGACGCCTAATTAGATTTAAAATACAACTCCTGCTTTACTCAAGTGAGACATTTCCAGGACGCTTTAAGTGCAATTTTTGAGACATTTTCCACTCCCTTGAGTGAACAGCTTCAAAAGATTTCCACCGTGAATCCCAAGGGAACCAGCTAATCCTGATCTTCTCCACAAGCAAAGGGATCATCTCAATGTAAATCAGACAGGGCTTTTGATCAAAGTATTCAATCAGTCTTAAACACATGATGCCATAAGGAGCCTCACAGCGAACAAGGTCAACATCCTGCTTGTTCTCGAGCTCCAGGGAGGCGAGAAAGAAACAGCCCAGATAAAGACAAAACGCTCTGCCTGGAAGACACTTTTTACACTTAATAGCCTGGAAAAGGATCACCAGAGCGACATCACCAGAACACAAATGAGCACGTACACGCTGCAGTCCGTCACAGAAAATGAGAATGAGATCAGTGTCGTTCAAAACATGACATTTCTTCACCACACTTGACCCTCTTCCAATCCTTTCCTGCAACAGGGGCGCCAGGCAGAATTTACTTGTCCAAGATGTAAACAAACCAGTAAACTTTCAGCTATGCCTTAAAAGCCCCCTTCTGCATAACGGATCACACACACACACACACACACACACACACACACACGGGGCCATATATGCATGGTGTTTTGTTGCTGGCTTGTTTAGTTTTCCCAATTAGAGGGCTGTCAATATAACCAGAATAATGATGCTCCTTCCGATACGAGTCAAACACACTTATTAAACATGTGTTTAAATGGGCCCACTTTGGGAAGCTTTAATGTCAGGTGATCAATGTCAAATTATCACTACGTTTGTCAGCCACCAGTGTTTCCCTCAACACCTCATCCCCTGGCCAAAACACACGTACACACACCACACCACCTCTCTCTCTCTCTCTCTGTGTGTGTGTGTGTGTGTGTCTCTCTCTCTCTCTACTAAACCCTGTTATGTATTTAGGACAGTTTCTCAGAGTATGACTGGGGCCAAAGACAAATGTCACCACATCCTGAGTCACTCTTCCTCAGAAAATATCATGTCTGACTATGAAAACCGCAAAAGGCCTGTGGACCGTCCGTTTACAGATTAAAACGGAGGATCTGGACATAACGACTGCTTAATATTATAATTATTTACAATATTCAGCTAACACGCAGCAGCTGAGGAAAACAGACCACATTATGATTAAGGAGCACTCGGAGGCTCCGAGTTGCCATTACAATGAGATATTGGAAAACTTGGGAGACTGCTGGCCTGCACGGTTCGCGCATATCGCCATCTGCCTGCTGCGCGGGTAAATTCATTATTTTACAGTCAAATAAGTATTCTGCAGCCGTTTGAGAGGGTTGGATTCAAAGACTGAAAATACTTCTCTCGTTTGCACGTCTTGTTGCAAAATACAAGCGAGGCAATCGCATATCGATCCACCCATTCGTGCGTTAATCAAGACTGTGTTATTGCAAAACATCACGCGGCGCGCACACGCACACAAACACACACACTGTGGAGCAGGGAGGTGGTGATAAATTAAGGCAGATGTCATGATTCCCTGCTCAAGTCGGATTGCTGTGGCTTACCTTGGACGTGCAGCGCTAACAGGAGTATCCATATCCCCACACACATCGCCATGGCTCCGCAACTATCCGGATCTTCTCTGATAACCTGAGAGTGGGTGAACGGGGCTCAATCGAGATGACAAAGACCAAGCATGTAACTTCTGCAAATCCCACTTCGTCCCGAACTAGTCTAGCTCCCTCGCTGAGCAGTTGGAGACTTTCGCAAAACTAGAGAATCGGTGGCGCGCGTCTCCGTGGCAAAGCATCAATTTCACGTCTGCGGCGGTTCCCTTGCTGGCGGAGAGTTTGCACTAAGTAGAACCTGGCCGGCTCCCCGAAATGCGATCCAGGCGGCTGCAGATTTGCCTTGTAGGTGATGGAGTATTTTAGGAAACAGCAGGCGAGGAGACAAAGGGGAGTTCTTATCAAAGCAGCTCTTCTAGTTTAACCATCCAGCCTTTGTTGCTCCATCCACCGCAGCGGCTGCAGGACTCTCTCTCCCCCCCCTTTCCAGGATTGTGGAGCAGTAAAGTGGGCGGGAGGTCCTCGATCGATGCTGTGCTGGGAAGTTTCCAACACTTGGAGAGTTCCTCCGGGGAAACGTCGCCTTGCTCTTCCGTCTGCAACACTGACACAGCACCTAAGTGATAATCTGCTGGCACCGTCCCTGTTTTAGTTCCTTAAGTTCCCGGTTCTCCCCGCCTGCAGCCACGGCCAGCCGGAGAGATCAGCACACCAGGCCGGTGAAGTTGTAACTGTAGAAATGGTGGGATGAGCCCCCCCTTTTCTCAGTCGTTTAGGATGAAATACAGTGAAGCTTTATCCAGCAATGCGCACCGCCCCGCTGATCTACCGCCACAGAATGTTTCTGACTATCGCTGACGCTTTGGGAGAGAGATCGGGATCGGGTGACGTTGTGCAAGGGAGGAGCCTGGATTGTCCTCCAAAACGCAAACGCATCGCCTGGATGAAGCACAGCAGCCCGTAGCCCCCCTAGGAAGTGACTTAAACTTTACCTTGCGCGTCCAGGGCCGTTGAAACTTTGAAATGACTCATTTGGTGACAGACATTTTTAATTTTTATTGCAGGATGACCGAGACAGATCGAAGCGACCGGGGGGGGAGGTGATAAAAGGACAAGAACACAACATGTCCAGTCACGCCGAAATGAAACTCTTCTAAGTCGAAATCTCCCACAGGTCCACCGAAACCGACACTCAAAGGAAGTGAGAATCACAACTAAAACTGACATTTAGCTGAATACAACAAATGGTTTGGCCCATATAAACCTCCGTCACATGCCTGCTTTGACAGTCAGCGAAATGAAGGACAAAATGTGTGCTTTTGTTTTGGTAGATTTCTCCCAAACAGAAAAACTGAAAATACGATGAGATCATTCAAATCCAGTAATAATAAAATGAAACTAGTCTCATTTATGTTTACAGACCAAAAGAGCACCACGTCTCACACCATTAGTTTCAAATAAGTTAAAATAAGTGAGAATTTGCAGTAGTTTCTGCACTGAGGCCACCATGCAGCACCTCAGACATAAAGTGAACCATGAGTCTAATAAATAAGTCAGGGTGGGGCAGTGGAAGCTAAAATATGATTAAAACAGTCATCCTCACAGTCATCCTTCCTGCAGAGGGAAGTGACACAGGAGGAAATGTTTTTACGATGATCTTAGAGGGAAAAAATGACTTTCATTTTCCTCACATCTTTGACCATATGAGTGTGTGCTTGTGCATGGGGAGAAATAAAGGGGGGAGGGAGTCTAGCTTACCTCATGACTCAGCTGTGAGAGCTGACTGATCAAACTCAGCCCACCTTTCCCTTCCTTCCTTCCTTCCTTCCTTCCCTCCTTCCCTCCTTCCTTCCTTCCGTCCTTCCTTCTTTCCTTCTCACACTTCAGCTAAGTCATCCTTTTCTCCAGAAGGAAGCCGGTGAAGGTAGCCCCTGCCGGTAAATGAATGGGAGGATGAATGTGATAACACTTCCCTCTTGTGGACACTAGTTCCTCGGATAATTACAATAAACCAGGACCAATGCACTTTACATTTCAGGGTCGATTTTGCTGTTTGGAGTTCGCAGGTTTGCATGTGGTCAAACCCTCCATCTTTGGTGATGATTTACTGTTGGCACCACAGGATTATCTGCTGAACAGCAAGAGGATTCGCCTGGTATGACAAAACATCACCGAGCCAATTTGGTTATTATATCAGTGTAGTGTTGGGGGCATGAATCAAACTGTGTAAAGTGGCAAACCACGCACTACCCTTTCCAAGTGGAGGATGTGTGGTTAACAAACGGGAGAAACAAACTGCTGCAAAGAAAAATGAAAGGCTTGCAGCTTGAAATTTCAGAGTTATGCTCTAACCAGAGTGTAATCATGTCAAATAAGCTTGAAGCCAAAATGCGTTGCTGTTTATCGACTGTCTATCAGTTATATCACGACACAGCAGATAGATGGAGTATTTCCAGAGCTCAGAACAAAATCTACAGTATGAATTAACAATGTCAATTTTACACCACGTTTTACCGTTCAGAAGATAATCACTTTACTTCATAAACCTTGAAAGGTCAGCGCAGCAGCAGCCTGGGGGTTTTGAGAGATGTAGTCTAAATTTGATAAAGTTGGAAAATTTGGACATCAGGGCGGGAAATAAAATCCTCCCCGTCAAGGACAAGTTTCTTAAATGTGTCCTTGAGCGAAGCAATTAACTAATAAGTGTTCCAGTTGCTTATTGGTTCCACTCACAGTGAGGCCGTGAAGCAAAATCTCAGAAAGAAATGCTCAAACAAACTTCCCGTGACAGATAATATCTAAGAAAAACTACAAGATTTGCCTCTTGCCTTTGGAGCATTTACTCACTCTCTTCATCAAGCCAAGATTATGATTGATTTACAGGTGAGCTGATGAAATTTAATACACTCATTGTGAGCTGCAGCTTGAGCCCGAGCTCAAGGCGATGCCTGAGCTTCTGTGGAGATTTAGGAGCTGTTTTGCAGTAATGAGTGTTAGGAGATGGATCAGAAAAAGTAGCAATGGCTAAATTACAGGGTAGGCCCAATAAATTTAACAGATGAGGGGGTTTTATGATTAATACGTCAGTGTCAAATGAACGGTGATGATGCATTTCACTGCAGAGAGGTAGTAACTGATATTTTGCTGATGACAGAACCACTGAGTTTAAAAACACAGAGGTATTGAGTTCAAGCAGCAATGTAGGAATTTAGATTCCACAACAAATACACAAAGTTCATCATGTTGAATCAGACGTCATAAATATCACGTATCATCATTTGATCTAATTTGGTGACTTTGTGACCTTACTTTGTTACTTTTGATTTGCTCTTATTTTGAAGAAAAAGAAGAAAATCTAATTCATTGCAACCTTCAAAAACGAAATGGGCAAATGCTTACTAATGTAGAAAAACAACCTCATCCACTTACATTATGTCATATATCAATAACTGTGACATAAGGTGTGAGTCTAATCTTCTTCAGTCCCAAATTCTGTCATCACCTCAGTCAGTGATGCAAACACAGATTTATAAAACATGACATCGGTCACATTGGTGAGTTAATGTAAGCTGTCACAAACTTGCAATTGTGAGCACAAAAATTACGGCAGAACTTTGGCAAAGTGCTGAGAAGCGAAACAGAATCCAGGTTTTCAGCTGTCCAGAATAGCATGAAATCTGCATTGGGCCTGACCCAAGCCTGCCTCCCTGGAGAGCAGACATGTCTTTTGATCCAAAACTGTTAGTTTTCCTGGCCTGAAAACATGTGATAGAGAAATCTATGTCCTATAAAAGCAGCTCTCTGCAGTCTCCAGTCTCTCTGCGTTTGCTCTGAACAAAGACAGATCTACGGTGTTCAATTATATTTCCACTGATCTATTAACATATGAAAATCTCACAAAATAAGACGCTCAGACAGGGAGCGGACTTCTGAATGCAGCGCATCTGGGAATAACAAACACCCCTGCCAGGCTGCTGTTAACTGATTCCACTCAACATTTAATACAGTGCAATTATATTACTGCGAACAAATTACTGACCATTTTAAAGTAATGACTTGATACAGTGGATAGTAATTATTTTACCCAGCAGACTTATTCTGGTAATGTCTTCAGTCTTATAGAGAAGGCTGTGAAAGCAAACACTTGAATTACTGAATGCTAATTTGTTCGTTCTCTCAGATGTTGACTGGGACACAGATTATAGATCATTTGTAGACATATGCACTGTAACAGGACCAATAATGAGCACCGAGCAGTTCCCAACCATGCTAGACCACAAAGGAAACAAATGAACAAAGTCATATTTCCAAACATACACACACTGAACCATTAGAGCTAATCTCCTTCACAGTGATCCAAAAGGTTTTATCAAACTTCAACAATGTTTTTATTGACACTATTTGGTCTTACTCTTCAAATACTGACTCTCAATATAGTAGATGAAGTACATTCATGGTCCTCTCACCTCTGGTATCTCAGTGATGGACAAACTGAGGACCAAATACCATACTGGGCAAGGATGGGAATTTTAATACGATGGTTTATGAGGTTTCTAATAATGGACAACCGTAAGGAATTTTGAATATACATCTTTATGCAGTTGACACTCTACTTCTGCCTGCATGCTGCACTTCAATAGGACAAATATGCAAATGGACTCTCTTGAACTATCCTAAAGAGGATAAATAATGCTGTAATAAAGTGAAATGAAGTGAAGTAAATTTAACCTTTAACAGGGCTCTGTGTGCTTGCTAGGAGTTCCATTCTGGTGCCTGCTTTGAGACAGAAAACATGAATATTTAAATGAAGCTGATTGGACTCAGCATGCATGTATAAGACATCTGTCGTGCTCGACGTTGATTCTTGACGTTATAGCATAATTTAAATACATACTCTGTGAAATATTTTGGCTGCTGTGTGGTGGCCACTCGTCCACGGCTCGACGATGAGGAGACAGAGGAGCAGCAGTTACCTTCAACAAAGCAGTGAATCAGAGAAGTAAAACTTATTTTCTGATTGTATCACACCAATTACGTTCGAAATCACATATCTGCACAACCGTCCAGTTTTTGTGTGAATACAGTGGAATGTGAATGTTTAAAATCAATTTAAGGAGGGCAAAATGTGTATCAGTCTGTACAAGCAAACCAGGGATCAATTACCCATGAAGCAATGCAAACTTTTACTTAAAACTGATCATTTCATTGATCTGATCATTATTGATTTATGCAATTAAAGATGAGATGTGTTTTACAGGACAAGTCAAGGATCCAAGTAGGTGCTTATTAATGAGGAAAAACCCCTTGACAGCACTACATCCTTTATCATAAGAATGGAAACTGATTTTGTAATAAAAACAAAATAACTCCTAATCATAACAAAATACATTGCCACTGTGAGAAAACATGGTGATTTTTCTCTGTCAAACCGAATGCAATAGTTCATTCATAGTTCAAGGTTGGGTTTTTTTTATCATTACTATTATTTTTATTTTAAAACTAAGCCAAAACACAGACAAAAAAAGATTTCTGACCAAAGAAATACACATGACTTACTGTAGTCGACAGCACTTCAGACTGGGAGCACTGGGCAGGTATTCACTCTTTCATTTGTGAATCCTGATGAATTCCAGTTACTAGACGAGAAAAGATAATGTATGTGTGTGTGTGTGTGTGTGTGTGTAGCTAATATGTGTACGTGATTGTGAGAGAGAGACTTTGGATATTTTTTTCCTTCGGGGAACATTTAGGAAAATGCTACCGTTTCCAACCGAAATTGTAAATCGATCTCTAATAAAGTAGCTAAAGTCACATCTTGTTACTCACCTCCTACGGTAGATGAGTAAACTAGGTAGCTGACAAATGAGTGAATAACAACCCACAGTGCAGTGCACTGGCACACGCTTATATCTGCAGGGATACAATTGACCTCTGTCTACAAGCAAGTCATACACGAGCATTCGCTTTAGTTAATGTTAAACTGAGAAAGAACTCATTGTGGCAGAAAGCTGAGCTGACAAAAAGTGCTGTTTTACTGGCTCAACATCTTGACATAGCATCACATGCAGGAAATAAAGTGGGAACGAAAATGGTTATTCTCTAATTGAGTTTCTGAATTCAGAACGTCCTCTTCAGTATCTAAAACCTGACTATTACTCACTTAAAAATGTGAATTCGTCAAACGTTCCAGCCATCAGAATCTGCCCCGTCAGTTTCTCAAGTGCGAATTCACTCCCTCACATTTTCCATTGTTTATGTTACACCATCTTCAGAGCTGTACTAATCCATTCGTCCTTGATTTTTGTGGCTCTCAGCTCTGGTTAAAACTGTGCAGAAGTGTTGCGGTCACATTATCTTTGCAAACTGCGGATCCGATAGGCGCATCTCAGCACGGAGGCACTTTTGCAGTGGCAGCAGGATGAAATCTCTGCTCTGACGATAATGAGATGGATCACATGCATGGCAGCACTTGCTAAGTTACATGGTTTTAACTATCTATCAACGGGCTCATTTTCAAGCCACTTCAGCCTCCTAAAGCCTGGCCAGGCTGTCTCCACGCTGACTGGCTGCCTTGTTAGAATGTAGATGTTTCTGCTCTCATGCAGACGCGACCAGACTTACTCCCATATGAAAAATAAATTATCATTCTGAGGGTGCTATCAGCCATCTCTAAATCACTCATGGCTTCTTAATCTCAGTACCTTCCTGGTGGCAATAAGCCACATTTATTTCACTCATTAGTGCTAAAAATAGATGAGGTATAGTATCACTGCAGGGGAAAGGCAGGTTACTGACACCGATGTCAGTGTGTGCCAGAAGGGCTTGATTTGCTTTCAGTCCAAACAACTTGAAAATATTTATACGGTAATAATCGTTATTATAAATAGAAGCTGCCACATTTGCTAATAGTCAGGAATTCATTCTGATACTTTCTGGTTCGTTATGACAACCTTTTCATGCTAAAAGCTTTACAATATTTTGAATATTGAAAAAATAATCACTTTGCCGAATTGATTGCTGAATGGAGAATGAACTCAGTTGAGCTTTTGTGCCACCATTGAAAGCCACGGTTTAGCACATGTGCACCACAAATTTGCAGAAAATGTCCTGTCTGATGAAATGCCTTATGTAATTGACATCTTTCCTGGTGCCATACAACAAGGATTTACCATGTAGGAAAACAAGCCCAGTGCTGCTGCAAGACTCCTTGTAGAAAATAAAGACTCTCCATTACCTTGGCCTCAGGACACCACCGGAATATTTGAGGATAATTTAAAATCAGCTACGCCCACAAGCCACACCTCTAGGCTGAATATCTAGAGAACAAAAAGGCGATGCAAATATCTCCAAGGTCAAAAAGTAATGTGTAAAAAAAAAAAAAACTTCCACAGTGTTATCAATATAGGGGCTACATCAGCAACTTTGCAAAGTAAAAATGGAAAAAACCCAAACCTTTTTCTGTCTGTCAGACTCAGAGGAGGACACCCGAAGGTGACGCAGCTGCTCTGACACTCTGTTACAATCAGAGTCTCAATCCTCTCGTAGAGATGCTTGATGAGTCAGCATTATGTTAACCAAATTACTTGTTTATGTAATTATATAGTCTATCATCCACTATGTCATCTACAATGTGGTCATTAAGTTTCCAGAAGACTGCACACCCGATGTGGTGTTTGTAAACAACAAATATCAGTTATTTCAATTCCTCTCATATTCACGACAGATTGAAGTGCTCACATATACGTATATGCAAACAGATGTGATAAACCGACAAAAAAGAAAAAAAAATTGAGCAATGACAGAAAAAGAAAAGGACTTATAAGAAATGTTGTTTTCCTTGGACTATGTAAACTAAAGCAAAGTCAATGTACAAGACCCGATTGGACATTTTGAAATGCTGACTGCGTCGTGCTGAGGCTATTCCAGACTATTGCCTGAGGCGGGTGATTTCATTTCTTTATTTCAAAGGAATACATCATTAGAAATGTTTGCAGAGAGACACATGCTTTCTGTTGGTGCCTATTAACTTCTATTTATATTTCATGATTTATTTACCAGCAACTTATTTGCATAAATCTATCAGGTAGGAGTGAGACAAAAGGCCACTCCAGGTTTCGCACTGATCAGAAAACACTTAAATAAGCTGGGAATTTGAAAAAGGAGCGGAATATGAAAATACAGTTTTAAAGATAGATTACAATAGATAGATAGATAGATACTTTATTGATCCCGAGGGAAATTCAATAATATGTAACATTTCTGCATTAAAATGCTAAAAATGATTTAGTGTTTTCTGTTTGTTTTGCTACATCATCACAAATGTTTCCGACAATGTCATTTTATTCAACAGTGTTTCATTTACTGTCATGTACGTAAAGTTACATGCCGTAACATAACGTAACATAACATAGCGTAACGTCAAACTTTAAAATTGCTGCCTCATTCATGAATGAAATGTCTGAGTAATCGTGATTGTCCAACAGTAAACACAGCAATCCCATCATCTGTTTCACTACATCATCAAGCTACATCTGTTCTGATCGAGACATCCCCGGTGGCAGAAGTTATATACTATATACATAAAAATGACACAATCACAATGTGCTTCCTGTCTGTCTGCAGCTACACAAACTCACTGTTATGGAACTGTTCTGACGAGACCAATCAAATCAAAATGTTTTGATGTCACTGCATGTTAGTGTGATAATACATTCATAAAGAGTTATCGTCTTCATCAGTATCATGGAACTTCTTTATTTCAGCCAAAAGCAAAATGCTGGTTGGTCAGGGACAGGATGTTGCCAGTGGGACAATGGATGGGACTTGTTGTATTTAAACCATCATTTTGATTTTCTCACAAGATGTTTTTTCCAGTTTTCTCCAGCTGTACCTGCAGCAAACCCTGTAAAACAGCACTTGCTGTAACTGGATTTGAAATGTTCTGTCTTTGATATGATAACTGTCACTGAATATAACGACATCATCTTATATTCCCGAAACCACAGGCGTATCATCAATATACTCACCGCTACAGCTTTGGAGGAGAGAAAATTTGTTACTCCTCTGACAGTTGGAGGAAAACGGTGGTTTTTTGGCCTAACCACCACTACTCTAAGAGTAGTAATTTTCAGTCCTTGTTTTTGACTGCACCACTCATCACATTTACTCATTTGGCTGAAGACTGAACAGCTTTAAGAGACCATCTGTACACAAACCATGTTGTGTTATAAAGTATATAATTATTGTGAATGGTTTTACTGTCTACTCTTCTTTTGTGCTTGTTCGTGACCACACACTGTACTTATATGTTCTGTGTATGTGTGCCATAAGAAACAAATGGGAGTCTGAACTTCCATATAGACCGTTTATTACAGTTTGTTTATTGGGTTGATTTACATATTTTCATTCTAAGTGTGTGTGGTTGCACTTAAACATGTTTTCAGATCCTAGCAGAACGACATTACTGAAAGTAAAATCTCCTTCATTTTTTCTTATTTTCAACAAGATAATCAAAGAAGGAAAGGACTGGTGTAGCCGCTTTAATCTCCTTAATCAGTCAGTGTAGGATATAAGGAAGAGACGTGATTTGACTTTTTGGAGGAGACTGTCTGCTGATTCATACGCATAATAAGGAAGACAGACAATCCCTGCACTCCATAAATACACTTTAATGCTTTTAACAGCATGGCCGCAGACAGAAAGTAATTTCACTGCTTGTGTTCTTGCAAATTTCAATGTAATATTCTACACTGCCATCAATATTCACAATTATGAAAGCCATCAGATGTGCATCCAAATTCAATCAATAGCTCTTATGTTAAGCTTTCAGGAAATGCACTGCAGGCAGATGGTATATTTTATTCTGTCATTTGAGTGAGATTATTATCTGTAGCTGCTGGTCACAAACTCAGCACATAAAAGAGTTTTAGCAAAGAGTTGCTTTTTGTTCAGCTGGCCAAGACTTTTAAGCTCAAAAAACATAAAGAATTAGCTTATGCTGGACAAAATATTTCAATATATATTTTTGATAAAAATGCATCATGCCAGCATACCATGTGGTCATTTGGAACATGCTTACAATTCATTATTTATATACATATATACAAAATTTAAATTGCAAGTCCATAATTACTGTAACATCATTAGCTCTGAGAAATGTTAGGCTGTTTAGCTGTTCAAGAAAAGGTAAATCAAATGTCCCAAAAAGAATCATCTTGGGTAGTGGTAGACTGATGAATTACGTATCTAAATGCATAACACAAAATAAAGAACAGGTTACAGCGCTGTACAAAGAGCTATGTGTGCAGCAAAGTCTGTGGGAGTTAAAATGCTGAGCAAAAGGCAGAAAGAAGACCCAAGTGCTGCAAGGAAAGGATTATATCTGGAGATCTTTAATTTCAGTCTTGGGCTTCAAAGGCCTGCAGAAGGAAAATGAGAGAGTTGGTGAGTGACCAGTGGGCTATCAGCAAATGGGTGGGCAGTGACACAGGACTCATCACAGGGACCATTCTGGAGGTGCACACAGGACAAAATTACTCTGTCTGTCTGAATAAATTCTAGCTGTGGGCAACATCCAGTTCCGTCATATGCTCCATTATGACTAAAACATCAGTAAAATCAGACTCTGAATAAGATTATCATTGCTCATCTGTGGGAAAAGCCTGTAGAAACTGAATGGCGCAACACATTTGGGTGTAACATTTCTGGTTTTGTAAAAGATCAGGAAAAACACATCTCACTGTCTGACAGAGAGATGGAAAGCTGGAGTACTCCTAAGCATCTTGTTTATTTTCATATTATCACAGTGGGATGGAGGGACAGAATCAGCTCAAGATCAATCCTCTTTAATGCTTATGTGAGAAAAACAACTGCTTTTCAATTAGATATTTACAACAGGGGGTTAGCTCAAAGTAGCAGCAGTGTTGCTGGGCCTGCAATAATCATGTGGTTAATGTGCCTATCGAACGACATGTGGATCGAGAGCTCAGCCTGCTGTAGTATCTTAAGATAGCTCCGCGCAGTCTGTTTCTTCTGATAAGGTGCAATCTGATTTGAAGAGATCAAGCATGTTGCAGGAATAGCAGTTGTCTGACAGAAAATAAAACCCAGTCAAAAGCCACAGATTAATAAATCCACACCCTCAATGAGAAAAAAAGTGATCCTGTCATGTTGGTCTCGTGTTCCCGTTTGAAACCCCAACAGTCAGCCAGCCTATCTCTCTGATGCCTTTTTTTGCCTGCATGAGTTTGAATAATACCTTCTGAGCATGCCAGGGGGTTATCAGCTCTCACCTCCTGGTAACATCCTGTCTTATAAAGTTGTTGCAAAAAAGCATTTTTTTATTTATTTATCTATTTATTTTAGCTGAGGTAGTCACACTTGAGAATACGGAGATAGCAGAAATAAATATAGAAAAGAAAAAGAGGATCTACCACAGTTGATAAGACTTCAGGATGGTAAAATTGATTGCAGTCTGTTTTCCTGTGCATGTGGATTTTGCTGATCTAACCAAAATCTACCAAATAATACAAAAGAAGGGAATGGATTTTGACTTATAACATCCTGTATTAGTGAGAGCCAAATAGCTTAGTTCAAGGGCCACTTTTTTTATGTCTTTGCTGCAAAGATAGTTACACATTGTAACTCAAGTTCCATGATCACGAAAGGAGCCCACTAAAGGGCTCTACAGGTCGGGAGCAGGACGAGGAAGGCAGAGGGTGTTATCTCAGCACTGTATTTCTCTCCTTGCCTGTGTCTGACTTGTATGAAGAGGGGTGAGATATGTCCCCCCTGCTGCTCCCTGCATCCCCCCGGCTTCTAACCTCTTGGAGGAGTGTACAAGTTGGTGATGATCAGGATGCAGGCGCTGTTCTTCCCGGAGGGTGACGAGATCTGGCAGCCAGTCCAAACATGCTGCCTGCAGCCTCCACCGGTTAAGTCCTGCATCTCTGAACAGGGTGACCCAAGGCCTACATAACAGCAGCCCACCCTTGGAATACAGTCAGTCATCAGTGTGATTCAAGGATTCAAGGAATGAAGGAGCTTTATTTGTCATTATAGCTATGTATGTGTAGAACGTAGAGCAATGAAACAGTGTTCCTCCAGGACACTACCTGGTGCCAGACAACACCGAAGTAAAATACAAAAAATACAAAAATAAAGAATAAAAATCGAAATATATAACAAAAAAAATATGCACAGATATTCACAATATATCCAGCAGCTAAGCACACGACAGAGAAGACAGGCATGGTTGCTAAAGTGCATGTAGTGCATAGGTGTGCATAGGTGTGTGATGACTTGAAAATGACTTGTGATCGTCCTTATTCCACGGGATAATCCATGGGAGTTTCTTGGAAGATGGTATAAATGCAGTGGAAACATAAGTGGATCAACATGGCGGGTGGTTGGTTCAGCTGGCAAGCATCACAACAGTCACACTCATGAAAAATATGACAGGTTGAAATAACCCAAAATGTTGTTTTTTAACTTCCTTTGAGATATTTTCTTTAAAAAGTATGCTAGTTTAGCACTTCAGCCCACTCTTCTTCCACAGAGAGAGCGACTCAACCCCAACCGGTCTCATCGTTTCAGGCACGACTGGTACCTTTTCACTAGGTTTCCTCCCAACCAGTAAAGTGATAGGTGTAGATGATGAAATGTTTCATTTTAGAGAATATGAATGATTATAGCTAATTTTTAATAAAGGAGAAAAAAGAATGAATTTAACTACTTTACTTTTTAACAGTCTTACTCTGAATTTAACTACTTGTTTCTATCAAACAATTCTCTTATTCCTACTGAGGAAGTGTCTGTTATATGTGCACAGGCCTATACAGGTGTTTTAATTATCTTGATAAGCAAATTTCAGTAAATACAGATTCAGACTAAAACCGCTAAAGTCCTCAGAGAGGCTGACAACCCTTTTAAAGTAGGGCAGTATGCACTCTATTGGTAGGGCTGAGCAATGTTTCTGGGCCTGTGTGATCAATACAGACATCCTGCCACCACCGCAGCGATCATCGATTGAATAATGTACAAAGCATCATGCTGTTTTTCCAACTTGTTAAAACTAAATGTGCACTGAACGGCTGGTATTGGGAAGACAAAAGGACTTGGGGTCTGTTTGTTGCATGAGTGCATCCCCTGATGGAATTAAAGTCAACCTGGAAATCTGAAAAAACTGTGTCATCCTTTTAAAACACAATGATAAGTATGGGAATAGTTGTGATGTGATTTACCAGACAAAAGTGATTTCCAAAGAGTGAATTTCACTTTTGGAGGCGTCATTTCAGTGCAGTCAACTCTCAGCTCTTGAAAGTGGCCGAGCTAATGAGCTTTATATCAACGTGTTTCCTAAAAATTACTTCCTGCCACTGGTGCAAGAAGTACTCTAATCAGGTACAAGGTAAAAGTGGCAATGAGAGAGTGTAAAAAGTACTACACTATACATTTAGAATTTTTTTACCTACTTAAAAGTACAAATACATTAGTATCAAACTGTACTTACTGTACCAAAAGTTAAAGAACTCATTATGCAGAAGGGCGTATTTTCTACCTTGACTCTCTTCCATTGCTTTCTCAAAAGCCCAGACAGCTAGAGTTGCAGCATGCGGTATGTATGTATGTCATGTCATGTTATATGAAACTTTAAACAATAGCCGGCCTGATGGAAACGTTTTGAGGATGAGCTGATATGAGCTGAATATTTTTGCTGTCCCCGTAAAGCAGGGAGAAGCCATCACACCTTGGCTCGCTCAAATTGGATCTCAAACATTATTTTACCCAGTTTGGAAAGGTCGACAACCAGCTGCGATGACCTTTCCAGCCAGAGGGACCACTTCAGGACACGTGGGCCTGGGTGACTTTTTGGACTACAGTAAGGTGCATTAACCTCATCGTAGAGTTCAGCACCATACAACCCTGCTTCCAAAAACAGATGAGATGCTGTGTAAAACATGGATAAACACAGAATGCAATCATTTGCAAATGGACCGTGTTTACTAATGACAGTTTTACAAAGGGTGTAGTAACATCCATTAAATGTTTCACGAAGTGGTGAACCTTGTACAGTCTGTGCTTGAAAATGATTGATTGATTCAAGGATGCACCTTTCATACCCAATCATGACAGTATCACCTGTTACCAGTTCACCTGTTAACCTGTGCACTGGTCCAAACAGGTGTTTTCTGAGAAATCCACAACCTTCCCAGTCTTTTGCTGCCCCTGTTTAGAAATGTTTAAAACATTTGTCAAAAAGTAGCATCCCAACTTTTTTGCAATCGGGATTATGAGATGAAATCCTATGAAAATCGTTACCAGATATGAATACAAAGTTAAACATTAGAGATGCTTGTTAACACTGAATTTTATTTCCTGTGTAAATAAATTTTTGAGTTACGCAAAAAAAAAAGTTTTTGACCAAATATCCAAAAACAAGAAATAATCAATTTACTCTAATATTAAAGTCTTAAAAGCAGCAAATCCTCATATTTGTGAAACTTGAATCAGTAAAAATCTTTTTTTATGAATCACAGTGTTTCTTACCGGAGCCCTTCTGACATACTTAAATATGTGAATGTAAAGTTCTGAGTGATTGTTTATGGTGTAGCTTTGCAGCACTCACTGCATGGACGCTTTGATGGGTGAACAGTCGTGTGTGTGTGTGTGATGCTGTTTGAACCTGAGGAAGGTGATGAGCCACTGTCTGACTTAAAGCCAGGTTTGGGATGTGTAGGCCTGACTATCTGTTTGGCCGCCAGAGCACAGGGCTGTGCTTGTGGTGCGATAACACGGGACCCACGCATAAAACAGGCTTAGTCTCCTAGAAAAGTTCTTTAATCAGGCTGATGCGCTTAGTGAGCAAAGACTGTGGGAATTGAAGTGAAGAAACTCAGGTCAGATAATGAGACTTACATCTGTAACATAGAGAATGTGATTTCCTCAAATTCAGCAGAGGAAGAAGAAAAGCTCATTATCCTTATCACTTGTCAGAGAGGCAAGATATCGATATTATGCATATTTTGTCGGAAATTAGCTAAATCCTTCAGTTTTTTTCCGTCAGTTTGCATTTCTGTGTCCATTTTCGAATTTCATGGTTTTAAATGCATGAGGCCACTGTTTCAATTTGCCTTCTGACTTTATCAATGTACTTTATTTTTGCGCTCTTTTCATTCATTTCTGAGAAAGCTGACAGTTAATTGAACAGATGGATGATAATCACGTCTGTTGCCAACGTTCCCTGGAGACCGTCCTCTCCCTCTGCTTGGGACCAGCCCCCCCCCCCCCCCTTTTTTTGTTTTGTTTTGTTATTTTCCTACATTCTTCTATGCCACAGACAAAATGAAATGTGATGGGTGTGAGGAGAGATAGAAAAATAGTTTATCAAGCCACAGAGCAACAGACATTGCAGCGTTCAGTAATTGTGGCTGACATTGATTAGCACTTATACTAATTATTGCAACAGATGAGTGCAATTTCTACATTTTTACCGAAGCCTTTCTTATCTGAGAAAGATTATCTCCAGTGAACGGAGCTCTGTCACAAACATCTCAGTGTATTTTGTATTTTATTCTGTAATCAGAGGAAAGATGTGACAGTTTGAATTTTATTTATGCATGAAAGGCTGCAGTTTCCTACACGGGAAATTGTCTTTCCACAGAGGTCACGGTGTTGTTCCAGGGACAGCATGCCGCGAGCTGCTGCAGTGTCTGGTTCAAGGGCACTTCAGTAGCTTGCCTGCATGCTGTCACAGGGGCTTGAACCTATTTCAGGAATCATCTCCCAACTTACTGCTAACTAAGCCAGTTTGCTGAGAGGCGATGCCACGGTCACTGGAGTCACATCATCACTGGCTGCCTGTAAACAAAATGCAAATAAATCTTATGTGGATGCAATCAGGAAAATGAGAGTCGTCCTGATGGAAGAATGAAACACAACCGAGGGTCAATCAGCAACATAATAACACGACGGCCAAGATTTCCCTCTTTCTTGTTTTATGTTGATCAGAGTGCAGAGGCTTTAACAAGCTTGGGATTTCAAGTTTTAGATTTTTAAATGAATTTCCAGGTAACGTAATGTCACAAACACTGTTCTGAAGTCTGGGACTCCTGATAAGAGCTCAACAACAACACTGAGCAACAAACACTGCGCAAAGCCAGCAGCACCACAGGTTACAGACTTAAAGCTCACCTCTTTGTGATCAAAGTTATGTTTTATCAAATAAACTAAGGCCAAATATTTTTTTTCTGAGTTTCTCCAAAATAAAGTAGCTTGGCTGGAGAAAATTAAATCATTCCATAGCAGGAAAGTGCTGCTTGTCTCTTTGATTTTGGTGGATTCAAGCCAGACAAGTTGAGAAGTGCTGCTGTAGGCTGTGCAACATTTGACTTCAAAATGAATGCATTACATCCCACAACCTGACACTGCGTTGATCCAGCAGTGCATGCACCCCACACAAACCGCAGTGCTTAACAGAAACAGCCTGTATAAGACCGGATTTGAAAAACTGACAAAATTTGCTTTGTTTCATGAAAATTAAAGAAAATGTGATCACTGTGCCAGAAATGTTCCAGCTCTGAAAGTGAAGCAAATAATCCTCCGTGTGCTAGTCTGACAAAATCAAAGCCTCTATAGTGGGAAATGTCTTTTTTCATCAGCTCCTACCTTTATTAACTCATGAAAGACATTGTAATGAAACCCTCAAAGTAAGCTGGAAAACAAAATGCTTAGTGTCTGCTTTAGCTGGAGTTTTGTTTGCCACTTCTTTTTTCCAACACAGTCAACACCTAAGGCTCCACACAATGCAAATGCAGCTTAAAATCAATGATGCATGTGTAATGAATTTCCTACATTTGAAATGACTGACTGAGCAATGAGCACTATGTGCATCTGGTGTGAGCAAGGCGGTGCATTTAAGTCCATTTGAGGTGCACAGGTCGTTCATTTTATTTATGAAAAGAAAAAAAGAAAAGAATAATAAAAGGAGTGCAGACGAGGCAGAATTACAAAGGAGCCGAAATGGAATATTCTTTGTTGAAATAGCTGCAGAGGAATCACTGCTTGGATCCCGATGCTGCACTCCCATTAGCATTATATAAGAGATGTCAAGGCTGGCTTAGCTAATACTCCCCATGATGCTACAAGCTACTCATGCATGTTTTACATCCTGTCATGCTACTATGAGATCGGGCCAAACAACCTCTGGAGACTGTGACTCCTCGTCAACGCCTTAGCTCCATATTTTAACATAAATGGCACAGTGTAGAAAATAATTTGCCTTTGGATGTGTGTATGTGTGTGAGTGTGTGTCAGTGGGTGTGAACGTAGAGTCAGTAGCTTTTACATTCAAAATTTACCAAGAGAAAGAAAAAGATACGCTCGACTCAGCTCTTTTGAACGCTGGAGCTTCATCGTTTTCGAAATCCTGAATCTTTGGTTTTCATTGAAAGAAAGGGTGGAAAAAAGAGGTTGGAAATGAGGTAGCATTTTCTTCTTGTATCCATAGCAAAGGCCTCTTTTCTTGTGCGCTCTGCGCTGTGTTGCAGCCTTGTCTCGTGTCTTGACATGAAAGAAGCCTGAAAGAGTAAGATTAGGATTACAGCGCTGCAGCATATCAGGCAGCAAACGTATCATATGTCATTTGGAATATATTGTAATGCTGTCATTGTACTGTGCTGATCACACTGCATGTGTGTGTGTGTGTGTGTGTGGCTTACAACCCCGATTCCTAAACAGATGGGACGCTGTGTAAAACATAAATAAAACATAATGTAATAATTTGAATGTTTCCTTTCCAATTTCCACTTTCTTTTTTAACATATATTCAATTTCAAACAGGACAAAAACAACATATTTAGTGTTTACCCTAACACCTTCATTCATTCCTGTAAATATATGCTCATTCTGACTTTGATGCCAGTGACGCAGTTCGAACGAGTTGGTACAGAGACAACAAAAAAGTAGGAAAGTTGCATACTGCTCAGAAACACCAGTTTGGAACATACAAACAGCTTCATGGGTAACAGGTGACAGTGTCATGATTTCAGTTATGTGTTACGCAGCTTCCCATCTCTTTTGGAGTTGTGCTTGTGTGTGCAGGTCAGTGGGTCTTTCTGTGCAAATGTTTCTCCCGTCAGCTACTGTCCCGACAGGCCATTGTGCCGAAGAGGGAGGGGACCTCATTTAACTGGGCTGGTTAAATAAAGGTTACAAAAACACCACAGCATTAAAGTTTGATCATCTCTTTAGGAAATGAACCACTGGAACAGCTGATGGAAAGGCATCCCCTACTGTGACCTTTATTCTGAGCACATTGTGAAGCCTCGCTGGAAAACATGTTGCATTGTGTTTATATCCGTAGTGAATGTAATGATGCAGCACAGTGCAGCTTGTTTTAGCTGCAGTTCTGAACCAAATGCAGGCTGTGTGCCACAGACTTGTTTTTATAAAGATGCCACGTCAGGACTGCCTTCACTAATGCTTCTCAAGATCCCCCGAGCTACTTATCCCTGGTGCGCGCTCACTGTGGTTTGTGTTATCTCCAGTCCGTGTGGTCACCAGAAGGCTTTGCTCTTGCTTTCTGCTGTTGTGGTGCAGTGTAACGTACACACGGCATTTCAACACAAAACAGCCATTGTTGCAGTTGTACCAGTGACATTAAATATTAAAGGAAGCAGATTTCTTGATGGCCGGTCTCAGACGATTGTTTTCTCTCTCTCTCTTTCTCTCTGTGTGTATGTGTGTGTGTGTGTGTGTGTGTAAGACTGAACATAATCCAAATTAAAAATGACTCACAAATGCAGCTAATCTGGTTTTAGGCAATGCAGCTTGTTTAAATTGATATACATAATGCAGCAGACAAGTCAAAGTCGCCATATAATTTGATTTCTGTCACTTTCGGGTCAACTAGTTGCCAGTTTAATTTGAGATATGATGGACGACTTATGACAATTTATTACAAAGTGTAGCATGAACAGTGTGATTTGTATTCTAAGTGGTGTAATTAAAAATTCCATTTCTGCATTTAAAATGACCTGAATGATGAACTGAATGATTAATCAGGTTGTTGTAACTCTGCAACACGCAATCCTCCACCCTCCCGCTCGGCATGCTGCGTTGTATCTGTGGCTTGTGAATGGCCCAATACATGAAAGTGAGCTGCCACATCTGTCCGAGGAAAAAAAATGGAATTCTGTGACAGCTTTAAATTGAACATTTTCATATTCTGCAATAAAGGGAAATATCTCTTTTGTTGGCATCGGCTCGGGGTGAGGAAGAGGATAGCGTTTAATGTCATGTGTGTGTCCGCTGCTCCTCCCCCAGCTAAGTAAGAGCTAAGTAATTTTATGCTCTAATTCTTTCCTTTAAATTAGGCAGGAGGCATAAAATATGAAAAAGGCAGAGATATTTTGAGAGGTCATGTGATTTGTGGCATAAATACTTAACAACCACTTGAAATGAAACATTTTATTATGTCATGTCTGCAAATAATGTTCAGCTGTAACTTGATTAAATACGAGAGTAGTCTCTAATGTGTTCTTGATCCTTTATTTACCCGTGAAATAAGATGTGATGCAGCCATAGGATAATCTGCCAACCGGTTTTGCATTAATCTGGCTGTAATGCAATATGCAATCCCCTGCTGTGACCGTTTCTGGCAAAACCTAATCAAACGTAACACAAAAACATATTAAGAGTTCATTTATTTATGCATGACAAGTGAAACGACAACAGACTTCAGAGACACCTTAGCTGAAGAACAGCTCTAAATGTGAACTGTAAGCGCTGCCGTTTGAATTCCAAGCTGCTGAATTATGCCATTGTTTAAAGAGCAGTAGAGTCACATTTAAAATAACATAAAACATGAGAGTTCAACCCTAAATTACCTTTATATACATCCAATTTGCAACAGCAAATCCGTTCATAAGGGAAATCGTCACTGCCTGGATAATGTCCAAAGGTAGCGTTTATTTGACTGAGTGAAACTTTACATTTATGTGCAGTGCTGGAGCCCTGAGGAGGTGTTTGTGGTGGACGGGGGGTGGCTGTGACCCTAGAAACCAGGGTCTGAGTCCATACTCCGCTTTTAGGTTTAGGTCTGGTTAAGTTAAGAGAAAGATTGTGTTTTCGGTTAAATGTTCCTGAAAACAAATAAAATACGTGATGTTAAGAGGAAATGTCACTGGTTGGCATTAGGTTTCATTTCTACATGTATTTAGTGTTGCATATTAATTGTATACAAATGAGTTGGCCCTCATTTTCACCTCTCATTGACCTTATTATGTGTATTTACATGGTCTTTTGAGCTCGTATAATTCCATTATATGCATGTATAAGACGTTTTCCCTTTTTTGTTGTGCTTGCATTTATGACATGATATACTTTGATTTAAACTCGAGATATTTCACATCTTCATTCTGCGTTACAAGCTGAGAGTTGTTGGGAATAAATTAATCTCTGTCAAATCTACACAGTCTTCCCCTTACCTATCGACATTTATGAGGTGTTATTTCTCCGGTGTATTAGTAAATTGCAGGCATGCAATTCATTTCCCCCAAGGCACCTTGTCGTTTTTCTCATCTGAACGGAGTGACTGGGGCACTGAGCTATATGGGAGATATATTAGTGTCCAGGAGCACAGCGCCGAGAGGGTAGGGCCTATCACGGTGATTTATTCCACATCCAAAAGCCCTGCAGGAGCGTGTTGTCAATCCCACTGGCATCACCTTAGGGTCACATCAAAGCACTGAGTTGGAAAAAACAGAGACAGTTGTTTACAAATTCAGCCGCCTGTTATGTGCTTTGTTGGAGATGGGAATTAAAAAGTAAATTGGGGCTTCTGTCGTGGTATTAAATATGAAGAGGAGGTGACGGGTCTGTGAAATTTGACTGGCATTTTCTTGGCCCGAACAACAAGCAGAACTGAATTGTTATCAATCAGTTTCGTTGGACGTTTTGTTGTTTTGAAAGAATCTGGAGACTTTCTCCGGTAGGCTTTGTGGTGACCCACTGAAGAGTATTTTCACTCACATTTGCCAGTTTAAGCAGGACACTAGCTGTGACTTTGCAACTTATCACAAAGTGGCTCACAGTCACAGTATTCTCCTGAATAATCTTACTTGCATGCTTGAGTCATCACTTTTCTGTTACAACGCAGCCAAGATGCCAGTAAGGTTGTTACATATCGCAAACAATAGATAACCTTCTCTCAGTTCACATCATCACAAAGAGTCAAACTCAAAGACCAAAAGCCAGACACACAAGATGATTCAACACTAAGTGCATAGCTGGTGTTGATGCTGCTGCTGTACTGTTATGGTTATGGATTTGTATAGATAAGACTTGTGCCGCAGGGTTTGGAAAAATTATCGTTTTGAGATTTAGCTCAACAGTATAGTTCAACACCTGACGGGAGCTGCTTTTGATTGGATCTATTAATTTCCTCCTTGCGGAAGTTGTTGATGTATTCTGTCTCGGTGTGATGGAAGTACGGACATTACCCTTCCGTGCACTCCCATATTGCAGTCCCAGTGGGAAGCGTTCATCCCAGTAAGGTTTATTCATGAGGACAGGCGAGTGCACTGTGCATTATAAATAGAACAGAGCTCTCGGCCGCACTCGGGATCTGACTGCATCTCGCCAGTCGCTCCAGGTTTGAGCTCTGAAATGCAGCAGCACTCTGAGCACAGAAACATGGCTTCAAAAAAGAGCTGAGATGAGATGAGTTTTGTTCATTTTAAGTCTCGATTGCAGGGGAAATTACACTCAATTTAACAATTTGGTTGTCATCCCCACATTCCCGTAGCTGAGTCAGTATTAGTCAACAAGCTGAAATCACGTGTGCTCAGACTTAAAGGCAGATTTATAGACGCAGAGTTTTAGCCACCTCAATTGGGAATATTTTCTGTTGTTCTGTTGCTCACAATGACGAGATAGAGAGCATTAAAAAATAAAATCAACTTGGAACCTGTCGCGGGCAGCACTACAAAATCACAGCCTTGAGTGTAAGTGACTGCCTTTGATGCAAGTTATCTGCATCTCTCTAATTTTCCTCTGCTGAAAAAGGCAAAAGATTAAATCCAAAGCAAACCATGCTGCTATTCATAAGAGCACCTTTGATTATCGAAATTCATTCCTGTTTCCCCTTTAAATGGCACAAGCTGGTTTTAATCTTCAGTCACATTTTATTAAAAATGGCCTTGTCGCCAGGACCGTCTTTCTCTATCAGACCTCTGAAAGACTTCTTTGTGGCTCGTTCTGCGATTTAAATTTTGATACAGAGTCAAACAGATTGCACCATGAGAAACCAAAGGTGATTATCCTGATGGACTTGATATCAGAGTGTAGCCTATTATGTGTGGTGAGAAAAGGTCGATTAAAATGAGTTTTGAGTTGACTCTGGTTCCTTCTTTCTAACCTTCCTTTTCCTGACCACATATGGCCCCAAGGCCTTCTTAGACTTGGGGGAGTAGCAAGGACACACTTTATATTTCCAGATTATTCACTCATATACATGACATGAACTGCAGAAGCAGCGCTTTCTCTAGGGCTGGCTGCCATACAGTCTTTTAATATCACAAATATGAAATGCTTAAGTAGACTGAGAGAGCAAAAGCTTGTAATCCTGTGAAAACAACAGACCGGCAGTATTCATTTTGTTTAAGTGAACACATCCATGTTTGATAGAGATCATCTGCACGTTTGAAGACAAAGCAAAGATCCCCTGTGTGTGGGCAAACGACTTGTATGTATGTTGCAAACAAATCCTGGCTCCCCTTCAGTGCTTTAGTGGCCTGAGGTGTATTTCATGTGGTTGGTTAGAAGGCAAATCTCATCTATTTTTATTGTTCATTTGTGTCTATGAAACAACATTTACTCTTCTGTGATGGATTTTGTTTCCCCAGGTATTGAATCTTAACCTGAAATATCCAGCTGATTTTGTTACATATTTAAGAGTGTTGGCTTCGTTGCTGCGCTCATGTGCTTTAATTCAGTCCAACTGGCGCTGAATGTGAACAAAATGAATTAATGTCTAACCTGATTCCTGTTTAAAGCTTTCAAAAAAAAAAAATGCAGACAAAATTTTTATGCACATTATAACAGCAGCTACAATGGCCCAAAACACATTTTATTCCTTTTTGCTCTTCATAAATGGCTTTTTTCCCCCCTCTGAGATAAATAAAAGCCAAAATACATTAGTGAGATTTTATATTGTGAGCAATACAGAGGAAGTGCTGCCCCTAGCAATGTCAGAGTAAGTTACAGTCATCCAGAAATAGGTACTGACGATGGGAGGTGAACATGTCATCCTGACTTAGGTCAAGCCAACAGGAGCTTTGCAGAGAGAACAAAAGCAGCCTAACTGCCTCCCTGAGCCACACAAAACCTTTGTTTCATACAGCAGGATGCAACTGCAGCTCATGTGCACTTCAATCAGATAACGATTTCAAATATGTTATCTCCCCTGACCACAGAAAAGCAGCAGAGGCCTCTGATATATTTTGATGAGATAAATTGGTGATATATACACAATTGCTTTTTCTTTTTGGAACAAAACTGTTGCAGAAATTTAAGTTAAATTATGTCTTCAGTGTTTGGAGCTCATCATTTTTGTAGAGGTTGTGCAATTGCATCATCAGTCTCCAGATAGCCTCGGCTGACAGCGTCATGGAAGTGCGCTGAAAAACTGTCCAAACAGCCAGATCAGACAAAACTAGCTGAAAAACAGGGCTGTCATGTAGAATATCTTGTATTCGCTCCTGAGAGATGACAGACAGCAAGTGCCATGAGAAGGTAAACAACACTGCGTTATTATGCACAAGGCTCATGGGAGCTGTAGTTGTAGTGAATCTGCATGTGCAGCAGAGTTTCATTTGTCAGCTTTTCAAAAATTAAAATGTAGCTGTATGTAAGTTATGTTTGACACAACCAAGTGTTTGTGGGCTTTACAGCTGAAGGAGTTCTTTACTGAGGTAATAAATCAAGTTAGAAGTAGGGTCCTGTTTTGTAAACTCTCATATAATTTGACTTTCTGAAACCAGTGGAGTCGCCCCCTGCTGGCCATTAGAAAGAACGCAGTTTTCTGCATTTGCTTACCTTCTCAGAAACTGAAGCTTAATTCTTATTTTTTTTATCTTATTTTTTTTTCTATAAATATTTACAGCCAGTGGACAAAACATAAAAAGCGGCCAACATGTTGTGTCACAGCTCAGTACGTGAGCTTTGTGTTATTATGGTAAACCTTGAAATATTTATAACAGTCCTACCATACAGATTCTTATTTATTTATTTTTTCTTTTATCATATCATAAATGAGGCAAAATGAATGAAATAAACTTCCTTTTCTGTCTTGCTTTTCAGCGAGAAACACACAGAATAATGAGGAGTATATTTGCACTATTCTTTTCATCACTGCAGCCACTGAATTCAACTTCCACAGGTTTTTCAGCCCCAAAAATTCTCCACAGCTGTTTCATCAGTATGAAGCTTTACATTTCCAAATATCAACCATGAAAGGATTGTGTTTTTTCCTTCCCGGGACACTGAGTCAGGTTCCCATGCTGTTGGCAGTCCTAATTACCTGGTGAGAAAATCAGACATGTTAGGACTAAGCCAGTAATGTCAGCAGACAATGCTGTGGTTTACAAGCAAACAAGCTGACATCCCAACAACAAAATCAATCAAATTTATTTCAGCAAAATCAGTTTCCCACGCCTAATAAATTCAGCTGAGATAACAAAGTTGCGGCTTTGTTTAGAAAACTCAATCAGCTGTTACAAACCATTGAGACTGAGCGCTGAGGACCTCCAACATGGCTGCCAGGGGTGTGTTAAATCACCTGACAGACCTCTGCTGGAAAAGGAAGAAATGCCAACATTGCTTTATTCTCACTGTACGCTGTTGTCGAATATAATCTTTTAGCTGTAAGTTATTCAGCTAGAGAATAACAGCCACATGATAACACAACATACACCCCACCACCACCACCACCCCTCTCTGTCTCTGACAGCACAGATGCTCAGAAAGGCTGGGCTGGTCATAGAGTGTCACTCACAATCAGTCTCTGGGCGCCAAAGTGCATTCATCCAGAAAATGCCAGATTCCACTCTAATCATTTTTTCTTATTCTATCTCCATCTCTTCATACCTTGGCTATCTCAAATTCTGAAGACAGACTATTGAAAATCTTGACCTTCAGGATGACAGTTATCACTGCTCAGAGATTTGTGTGTACTGTGAGTTTGTGAAGTACAAATCTTGCGACACTGTGGGGTTTACTGAAGCTTGTAACTTGTAGCTTGTGTTCAATATTATATCAGTTGACTCAAACCTGGTGGTTTGGCTGAAAATCTGAATTAGGAAAATGACCACTGGCAGTAATTCTTAAAGTCTTTGTCAGGTCTTTTTTTTCTTTGCTAGCCAAGGTTCTCAGCTTGTCCACCTATACTATAGGGATTTTGTTATATTTTTATTCCAGCATCAGCATATGTTTTTCAAACACAGATGAACAGTAACTGCTCTTTGTGCTGCGGTGGAGGTTATATGTACAACTGTTTTCGCATTTAGCAGGTTGGCAAGCTTTTCTCCAAACAATTCCAGAGAAAAAATTCTTTACTGTGATTGCAGGTATGACGGTGATGCTGCGAGGTACGATGTACCTGTTCTGACAGTATCAGCATCACTACAGGATGTCCACAAAGACATCATTTTTCTGGTGGCTTGCAGATGCCTTTTCAGTCCTACTTCAGTAAAATGAAGTGAGACAAAAAAAAGAAACTGTACAAAGGGAAACCTACCACCAGACCTTTGCAATAATATCCTGAGCTATAGCTGAATGACCGTGTGGTGCTCCCTGCTGCAGAGAGCTATGCCTTCTTTGTTTCAAGTGGAAGGACATTATATAGAATTTTCATGTTGTTGCAGGGAAAAATAAATAAGCACTCTTCATCGGGAGCTAATTTGTCTTTGCACACGCACATTCACAAGGCATAAAACCCTGAGCCAAACAGATAGATGATGATGTCTGCAGCCAGGCGTGGCTGTGAGAACCATCCCTTCAATCTTAAATGGGCAGTCAGGATGCACGATGCTTCATGTGATGTCGGGGAGTAACTCTGTAGCAGGTACAGGGTGCCCAAAACTGCACTGATGATGCTTGTGAAAATTTGATGTTAAATATTTGATGGGAAACGTGGGGCCATGATGGCTAGGATGAAAAGCCACGTCTTAGCCTGCAACCCGGCATTTGATCAGCATATTAATGCAGAATAGTGATTATACCTTGTCTGCAATACCTGAAGGCCGGACATTTAATGAAAAAAAAGGAGGCTGACCTTCCAGGCGGGCAGAATCAAATTTTACCAAAAAATAGGAAGTTCACCATCAGCATTCAATCTTAAAATAAAGTCTTGCTCATTTACATAATTAGAATTTGGATCTCCTAAAGAGTCCATCCATGCACTCCAGTGTTTCGCAATATGTGCTGCAGGACATCGGAAACCTCCGCAGAGGACGAGTGAGAGGTGTTTTAAAAGGGAGATGAGGCACCACACTGCAAAGACTTATACATGAGTTCAAACCAAAGGAGACACTTTTCTGTTGAGAGGAGCTGATTTAATGTAGCTGCTGGGGAGAATTTACTGTCTGCCTCTTGCAATATAGAACTGCTGTATAATTTACTAGTTCTTATCTACCCATGTAGCACATGCTGATCTGGGATAATGGCATTGTTTGATGAGGCAGCCAAGAGAGCACACTGCAGAGTCGTGAGATAATGTACATCCTTCACACACGCCCCATGTGGGGAGTGTTTGGCTTTTGTTTTTCTTTTTTTTATGTTTTTGTTTTAAAGTTTTTATTTTTTTTAAGTTTTTGAGTTAGCTTTTTTCTGAATTGGGAATAATGAAGAAAGAAATTGAGTTTACTATTTGTATTCACTGATTGCTAACACTGGTATCCGTGAAATGTAGCTTGGATTATTCCAATTTATAACCTTGCACCAAACATAAACAACATATCTGAGTGAAAAGGATAAGAAAATGTGCTCTTCCTAACCCCCCAGGGATATAGTGCAGTGGAGGGAATCATGTATCACTATAAGCAAGGCTGGAACAGTGATTGTGTGTAACCTTAAAAAATATATGTAAATGTGTTTACACAGATAGAAGCTGGAGTAGCACAGGAAGAGAACAGCAGGGGAATCTAAAAGCTCTGTGTATGCTGTATTTTAATGTCATTTAGAGTAAGCAAACCTTTCCAAAGATATAAATGAAATTAATTAATTCCTGAGTGACAGCCATATGGCTGTTAAAAACACAACCCAGTTTACAATTCATCATCCCATTAAAAGTGAGCAATTCAGGACTGACAAAACAAAGCTGTTTTTTTCTGTATTTTTTATTTTTTTTTTAATTATGTTAATCAACTCAGCATGTCAAGAGCTAGGTCATCTTTGTTTTTGTGTTTTCTTATGCTGATGTTAACCTTTTAACGTCATTAAAATTAGAATATTTTTGTCAAGAAAACACTGAGCCAGCGAAGTCACAAATTTTATGAAAGAAAAGTTTTGAGAATGGACATTTAAATAGTATTCTTATGACAGTTTAGGGGCATGTCCGTAGAAAAATGGTGCAGATTATTATCGATCGTTTAGGGCAACATGAGGTGAAGAGTCATAACACTGGGCTGCCAGGAGACAGAAATTAGAACAATACTTCACTTTCTAAAAGCAATTAGAGCTCTTTTCTAATATTCCCTAACTGAGCCAAGAACTGAAAATATCACATTGACAGCAGGGTGGGTATTGGTGCGATATAAAAGGAATTTCCTAAACTGGGTACAACATTTCCAATTCCATTCTGTCACTGTTATCACAAATTTGTCATATTTGTGTATCGTGTTCCAATACTCTTTAATCCCCTGTGACAAGGCCTGCAAAATGTGTTTTTTTACTTTCCCTCTTATTTCTTCAAAGAAGCACACAGCTGGAGCAAGGAGCACACACTCTCATGTACTGACATTAGATGTGGGCCTTTTCTTTTACTTACATAGCTACAGTATTCCTCTCCTGCAGTGCAGCTAAGAGACTGAAAGACTCGAACTTGAATTTGAAGTTTGTTTTTCTTTTTTTAATGTCACAATTTAGACCTTCAAGAAAATTTTTGTCTTTTGGGCTTTGTCGGGCAGGCCTTCGCAAAGGCTGACACAGTTGTTGTTCACGTTCCTTTGGCTGTGTGCCCGTTTTAAATGTCCCTCTGCAATGATGACCACAGCAGGGCTGTCCAGACAGTGCTAGCAAGAGCCAGTGTAGCAGAGCAATAATTGTCAATTAAAGTAATTGCCATTGTTTTGGCTTCGCATGGGGGTCTGTGTGATGGTGCGCCCTCTACTGGGCCCGTGCAAACTATGGTGGAAAAACCTTATCACAGTCTGCTGCATGCTGTCCCCACAGTAGGTCACATATTGATAAGCTCTGCTAAAGTATATTAAATGGTTTTGATTTTTGTCCATGAAAGTATAATATTTACCTATGGCATTTTGAAAAGTACTGAAAATAGCATAATCTCTCAATGTCACTTTGGTGGCAATTTTATTTTATACTCACTTGTTGTAGTTCATCAGTGGAGCTCATGCATAGCATCTTGTTAGCTTGAGATATTCTTTATTGGTTCTCCAGTGTTGTATACCTGCTAATAAATGGCGAGTGGAGCCAAAAGAGAGGGGAGTTCTGTCTAATTCATTACACAAAGCAAGAATGAAGATACTGCTTTACCAGCAAGGATGATAAACTGTAAGGAAGAATCTGATTGAGCACTCTTTCCAACTCGATTGTCAGAACAAATGTTGGCAGGATGTGTTTTTGCGAAGCAGAGCTTACATTGAAATTTCGCATTTTAATTTTTACTTTCATATTGTGACAAGTCCGCGCTTAAGGTTTGGTTCATTTCAGGAACCAAAAATAAGATCATGTTTTAACTTAAAATGCCTGGTTCTGTCACCCAGAAAACAACTGGAAACTCTCTCTTTTGGTGTATTGCTGAAAATCTCCGCTTTAGTGTTTTCTCCTATGCTTTTCAAAATAGTCGCTAAAATGAGCCGGTTTGATGGTTGTTTGAGGTGGTCTCAAACAGTAGTCTCTTGCTGGCCAGTTGTCATGCCAGAGGGTCACTCCATGGCCAACCCCTCCAGCTCATGACTCAAAAATTCAACTCATATGTATTTAGAACGTGATATAGTATGTATTGTATAAATGCTGCTGTGATACAGACAAAAGGTACAAAACTAACATATCCACAGCAATGCACAGTACTTGCATATAATTCGATGCTCTTGAAGGCTGATACAACATACAGTTGATGGCTTAACTCACCAGAATCTGTGCCAGCAGTGAGGGTGATAAGTGAACGTCATTAGGTTTTTAGTAAGATCCAATCACCAAAGTCAGTTCTGCACATGACTGTTCTGCACTGAGACAGTAAATCAGAATGAGGAGAATGCTTTGGCAGAGGAAGACTTGTTTTGCCTCTTGATTGTTTTGTGTTATACCAAATGCAAATTACGAAAATGGATTCTGCCAAGAATTGCAGACGTATTCCAAACTGCAAAGTGGGCACAGTGCATCACTCAAGAATCATTCTAAGTGTCACATTCTGAAGCACTGTATTTTTACACAGGATTCACGGCACACAAGATTTTGAAATCTGAAAAGGTGTAGACAGTTTCTGCATTTGAGCAGAAACACCAGACGTGAAGAAAACAGAAGTGCTTTGCTTCCGGGCTGAGAAGATGAATCTGTTTTATCCAGCAAAGCAAACCCTGGCTGTATACTAAGCGAGACAGGATGTGCCCAGATATGTTGACTGTTTGGGTTCCACTATTCATCACTTCAAACACAACCTCAGCTCACTGCCAGTACAGTGCCTTATCCCCGATGCAGCTCAACAGTGTGACTGCCACTGGTGCTCTCAGCCCAGGAGCCACAGCCAATGATTTACTATCTCACTGTATTTTGTCTCACTTGGGTGCACACCGCTAGCCACACTGTTGCCCTGTCGCAAGCTGTCTTGCCATATTTGTAATTCTGTGTAAAGTGTTACCTGTGAGGTGGTATCTCCTCTGCATTCATCACAGAACGCTGTAATCGGGTTGTGTCTCGAGTTTGCCTCCACAACAATGAGAGAGATGAATGTGATGAGGCAGAACCAACTGGAAATATTTTCTGCATCCCGCTAATTAGATAAGCTGTTGCAATTACTGTCCAGTGAAGTTTGCAACTGTGATTTAAGCTTGTTGGGCCTTTACCTCAAGACAGTCAGTCATGTACAAATTTGACATGATGCACAACCTCAGCAGAGAACTGTCAGAAACAGACTAGATGTGCCATTGATAGGCTGTTAACTACAGTCATCCCTTTTAATATGTCTGAATATTTAATGGGTTTGAGTATTTATGATGTGAAAATGAAATCACCTAATGACAGCATACACTGGTTTTTCTCATCTCTCTTTGTTTTGTTTTACATCTCCCGGTTTTTGATGCATCTGGAAAGCTGAATAAAAACACAAATTAAGGTGTAATGGAGGTTCTGCCACCTGTGCCCGTGGGCCAAATGGTCTTTGCAGAGTGCGTTCCCCACTCAGAATGAGGCATACGGATTTGAAAATGCCATTTCATATTTTCACATGTGCATTTGTTTAATAGCCTAGCTTATTTGAGCACAGTCCCTTTCATTCTTTCCTTAAGGGGCCAATTTAGAATTTGACATCCACTAGACAACTTTTCAGGCTCTGAGTGGCAACAGGAAATGCATATTTGAATAAACTGAACTTGAACATCCAAAAACCCCAACAGTAAACAGCACGCAGCAGGCTCTTGTTTACCAACCTGGCTGGTCTGTGATCACTTTATGCCAAAAGATACCAAACAGAGTCAAGAGGCAGGAGAACTGACATTACAGAGCCCAGAGTAATCGCTCTAGGCAGCATATTTGGATTTCACTTTTTAGTTTAAATAGTTTTTTGTCCTGTTTGTGGAGAAGAGTGCATACCACGCATTTCATGTGGGGAAATCGGAAGGGTCTGAATTAAGAGAGGTGGCACATTTTTCACCGTTGTAGCTCAATTTTGTGATTTAGGCCCCCACAGCAGGTGTAAATATAAAGTATATCTGCTGCAGAGTGCAGCTTTATGTGCTGCACTGTGCTGCATCAGTCAGGTTTTATGAGCTACGATGCACTTTCTGAACCCTGGAAGTATACAGTTAGAAAACTGATTTGTATATATGTAAATCATGGCCTATACACTGAGTCTGACCTTGACTTAAGTCATTTATGTGTCTAGCACTTCCATTGTTCTCACACCTACACAGTAATAACGTCTAAGATATCATATTAGGTTATAAACTGTTGAGTCATAAAAACATCAAAGTAATGAATTCAATTGTGTAATTGGTTTCTGAATAATTGGAATGAATGTTCAATTTTGAGTCTCCGCACAACTCAGCAAGCGAGATTCACCCTGCAAACGTCTTTAATCATTAAGAAAAGAGTGGTATTGCCAGACTGCACCTTCTCCACCTAATGTGACCTCTGGTTCTTCTCCAGTGCAGGACAAACAACTACATAAATGGATAAGAGAAAAGTTTTTGTACCAATAAAGGACAAATATCTTTCATATTTTCATTCTGCGGTAGCTTTGACTTTCTGTAATAATCAGATTTTCATATTTCTGATATAAAAAGATTATTTTTGTGATTTTGTGTAGTCCAACTTGCAGAGCAGCATACATCATGTCACATTAAAGTACTGCAGATTCAATTATACTGTTTTCCAATTAATGTGCCAGAGGCATTTACACTGGAAATTTAATTCCTTGTGTGCTGTTTTAACTGCAATGAAGGTGTTCAGACATAATACTGTAGCAGAAATACCTAAAAAAAACGTTCTGTGGTCCAATTTCAGTGTTCTATGTGAAGGAGGGATTAAGGTACAAGGCAAATGTGTATCTAAAACACAAGAGACCCAGCTGAGCGCTGACTGAGCTAATTAGATCTGTAGGAAAAGTTTACTATCAGTTACGCTTCTGTGCTGCTTTTTGCAGGTTGGCTCAGTAGTTACTGAGATTTTGTGATGTATGTTTTCTCAGTGTCATACCTATTACAGACACACACTGCTGTCTTTGCAGATAGTTTGCATGCATTACATACTGAGGACAATTTCAAGGAAGTGCAGCAAAATGAATCTGCTTCTTATGTTCAGTGAGTCTTTAAGGAGCTTTCAGGAATGCAAAAATAAGTTAAGGCTTAATGATTTTACTATGGTTTAAACCTCCAAGAAATATTATACGTCTCAGTATGCAGCTGGAGTGCATATGGGGGCCATGAAGCAAAGATGCTTGAAAAGCCTTAATAGATTATTTATATAGAAATGTGGTCATCAAGCATTCTTGTTATACTGTTTTCTGGTTAAACTACTGTAAATGTCCTTTGTACTTTGGGAGAGTGTAAATCTTACAGACAAATCCTGTAAAAATGACTACAAACACTATGAAGACAAAGAAGTGAAGCCTAGAAACAGAGTAAAATACCCTTGGATACTCACAGAGGACTATCTGAGTAATAACAATAATAGTGGCAAGAAAAAAACAGTGTTTATGTGGTGAAAATAGACATGTGCCAGTCCACGCAGAGTTTGTCAAAAGAAAACACTTCGCCCCTGTGGTGCGTACGCCCTACAATACATCGATTTTTTTTTGTTGCTGAGGTTTTATAATAACTGTTCTTTTAGACATTTCCATTTTCTTCTCACCAACAAACTTCATGGTGTGACATTGAAATATCTTTTCATCCCAGAGAAAGATTCATAAAGAAATTTCATGATGAGAGGTTCTGGTATCACGGGTCAATGCTATTCAGACTACGAGTGGCTTCCTGTGGATAAGCAATGTACAGGGGATGGCATGGAAAGCAACATCCATTATGGCACAGCTGTATGGTGCAGGAGACTGCAGCCTGAAGTGCTGCACATTAGAAAAAAAAGTTGAAATTCAAAAATTACGTCTAAATTTCCTACAGCCGTTGTACAGTATGCTGTTGTTTTTCATTAACAAGGTGCTCTGTATGCAAAACTTTCTTTCTTCATTGTGATATTTTAAGAATTAAATCTACCTGATATGTACATCGAATGCATAAACTTTTAAAGCTCCATAAAGCTGAGACTTAAGCCATTTGTACTGGGGTGCAAAACTTCAACAAAGGCGACAGAATGAGAAGGCAGACATAAATTATTCCTCCACTCAATAACCACACAATGCACTCTGATTGAATTCGGTAAACTCAGGTAAATGCTGACATCTGAGCAACACTGCATGTTAAATTTGTTGATTGTATGAGCAACTTTGTTGGTTCACAATGTCAATTCAAATGTTAAACTAGTTCCTTGGCACAATACAAAGACTGCACCGCTGTGGGAACTGGCAAGAGCCACAACTGGGCAGGAAGTGTCCTTATATAACTGCAGTTTGCTATTAAACATATATGTATAATAGCAAGTATATACAGTCCATCGAGTTTTTGAGGTTTTGTTCAACACAGATTCTATTTAACATAACCACAATTCTTCACTATTTGAAAACAAATTTGGCAATTTACTGAAATTACACACACAATGGCAAATGCAGTGTGAAAATTAGTGTTGTGTTCCGTTTACATGATGGAGCAGAGCAAAACTGAACTAGCAACTTAAACTAGTCTGGAGGAGCTTGCAGGAAGGATGGTGAAAGTGTTTTCCCTGCACCTTTGAAATGTTCTGCGGTCAGCTCGGTAAAGAAGAAGGGAAAATGATGAAGGAATCAAAGCGTCACCTCACATGTCTCAAGCTTTAGAGAGTGGTATACAGACCGTGAGCAGCTCCTCTTCATGTTCTCGTGGAAGTTTATATAATTTCCAAAATGCTGATGGGCAGCTCTTGCTTTCTGGTTACAAATGACCTTAGATATTATTATTCCCTCCCAAAAATCTATTCGCTGCATGCTGAATCTCAAAAATGAAATAAACCTTTCATAACAACAGACAGTAGCAATAATGAACAACGTATTTGTGCCTTTCTGGCAGGCCTACAAAATGTTCAGCCAAATTATTAATACCCCAGAGGTGCATTTCATTGGTTAACATGATATCTCATCAGAGGGACAGCGGTGGAAGTGGTCTCAGATCCACATAATGGACGACCTCACCTGGAGCAACAACACTTCCTGCCTGATCAGGAAGGCACACCAGCGCCTTTACTTCCTCAGGAGGCTGGGGAGCTCAGCCCTGACATCTTTTTACAGATGTGTGGTGGAGAGCGTCCTGTGCTCCTGCATCACTGTGTGGCACGGCAGCTGCTCTGCGGCAGAGAAGAAGACTCTGCAGAGGGTGGTGAAAGCTGCACAGAAAACTGTGGGGCGCAGTCTATCCACAACCACGGACATTTGCACCTTCAGATGCAGGAAAATGGCCTCCTGCATCATGAAGGACCCCACCCACCCCTCATACCAACTGTTTGCCCCTCTCAGTTCAGGCAGGAAGCGGCGGAGCATTAAGAGCAGGACCACCAGACTGAGGAACAGCTTCTTCCCAGAAGCTGTGAGACTGTTGAACTCTGGAGGACCACTGCAGCCTCTGCTGCTAACCCATCCCCACCCCACCACACACACACACACACACACACACACACACACACACACATCACCCTCCCTCTCCCTTCCCTGACAAACACCCACAGACCACTGCACAATGCAGCCATCTCGCACAGAAACTTTGCACTACTCTCTCATTTGCACACTACTCTTTTTCGTTTGCACACTACCGCTGAACATATTGTTGTCACCTCTGTTCGCTGTTTATATTTTTTATTCTGGTTGTTTTTATATTTATATTGTTGTTTTTATATTTATAGTTATTTTACGTATTTGTCGGTTATTGGGCTTATACCGGGACCAGGGAAACTAATTTTGTTCCACCTCATGTTTTTACATGTGTGAAATGAAAATTAAGCCTTGAATCAAAGACAAGCTAACAGAACTAACGGACCACTGTGGCAATACTAGCCTTCAGCTGACCAGGCTGGGACTTTTTCCTGTTGTGCTCCATTCATTCATAGCAGTAAGCTCATGTGTAAAACATCAGGGGTATTTCTAGGATTTGAGGACACTGGGCGAATGCCTCATTTCCACAGGGTTGTTTTGCATCGCTGTCAAAGGGTTAAAGTTAAAATTTTCAACTCGAGGCATATTCCACACGCTGGAGATGACAGAGGTTCCCATGGGAATGAATGGAGTTCCAGATGACTCACAAATGTACACAGAGATATGTGGAAATGAAGCTCTGTAGGGAGGAGCCCAGAAATTTATTTATGTATGTTGATAAACAGACTCTGTTTTGATGCTTTTTTAATGCACCTTATTTAAAAGAACATGTCCTGATCATTGAAATAAACTGTTGTTTATTTTTCATATTAATAATGAATACTGGTGTCAAAAAACATTAGTAGTTGTTGTTAATTAGTATGTTATTATATAAGTATATCATTATGTAGCTATTGGGTGTTGCATGTGTGATCAACTAAGGATGGGTTAAATGCACAAGACAAATTCAGTGTGTGTATGTAAAAATATGTCAATGAAGTGATTCTTCTTCTTCTTATTGACATGACTCCACTGGAATATTACATTTTTAATTCTTCACTCTCGCACTCTGACACACACACACTAACATGACATACATGATATACTGTTGTAAACAACACATGTACATCACCCTCTCAATGTCATCTCCACAAGAGCCCTGCACACTGTACAAGTTCACATCTTTGAATGGTGCAATAATGTATAGGAGAAAATTCCACAAAGTAGTCCACACACCAACGATTTTCTTTTAAATAATTAAGACCTGAGAGAGACCTGCTCTAATTGGAAAGTGTCATGAGACAACTTTTGTTGTGATTTGGCGCTACATAAATACATTCAACTGAACTGAATTAATCAACTTTGTAAATAATATTAGTATAATAAGAGAAAAGATAAGATAACCTACTAATCCCACAGTGGAGAAATTTGCAGTGTTAAACAGAAAAGGGGGTAACACAATAGTGAGACGCATCAGCAAAAAAGCAAGAAAAGAAAATATGAATAAGTAAAACAGACAGTGGTTGAATTCACATCATTGCATACAGGAAATCGTGATATTGCACAGTTTCACATTCAAGGATAAAATATGGTATTATTTGAACCAAGGTTAATTACTGTTACAGCCCAGAATTTGAAAAAAGAGCAGCATTGGGCCTTACAGAAGCTCAGTGACAACAAAAGGGCGAGGAGCTAGAATATGTCACACTTCTCAATGGTGCTGCTACCGTGAGGGCACATAAATGTGGAAGACACACATGCAGACTGCAGAACGTAGCTTGTTTACCAAAGTTAAGTCAAAACAATATCAACACAACAGCAACATCAACTATATTCTGTTTAAACTCTTTCAATGACCCATGTGCCATTGAACCCTTGCATAATGGAATGTTGCTAGCTTTACATTTCTGCTTGGCATTACAAGTGAACTCTGGTAGCCTGGCAACTGCCTGGCTAGCTATCCCTCTGAGTGGAACATGTTTCAATTGCCAAATGAGGAGCATATGCTTCATGCTATGATGTTATGTAAAGCCCTTCGAGACAAACCGCTTGTAAAAATGAACTATACAAATAAAGTTGTCTTGTCTTGTCATACATAAGCTTCAGGGGTCAACAAATAACGGTTAATCGATTGGATTCTACAAAGGCAAAGTGAGCTCATTCGTCCGTCTATGCCCATGTTCCACCTTACACCACAATGAGTGAAGACTAGGCCAGGCGTTGAGGGAAGCTAAACATCTGTACTCTGAGATACTCCAACAACAGTTCTCAGCCAATGACTCTGCGTCTGTCTGAAAAGGACTCAGACAGATAAACAAACCAGGAGCCCAAAGCCCCACACTCCTCCAGCAACCTCCGCATTGCCAATAGCCTGAGTTCTGCTGCAGATCTGAAAGACAATGGGACAGTCCTGCACACATCCCCCATGACACCTTCCAACAACGGCTCCAGCCCACCACCTTCACCTGCCCCACCAGTGACTCGCCACAGCTGCCCACTCCACAGACACCCTCCCTCTCCACCACACAGTCTCAGCATCCTGGAAAGAGACGTCAACAGACTTTTTAAGAGACGGAACCCCAGCAAAGCACCTGGGCCGGACTCCGTCTCTCCATCCATCTTGAAGTAGAGTATCTGCTGTCTCCAGTGTTCACGGATATCTTTAACACATGCCACGTGTCAGCCTGCTTCAAGACCTCCACTCTCATCCCAGTCCTCTAACAAACAAGGACCTACTGCTAAGTACAAAAGCTGACTGCAGCATGTTGTTCACACTGTTGAGAGGGTGATTGGCTGCAATCTGACCTCCCTGCAGGACCTGTATGCCTCCCAGACACTAACAATTAGCAATAAAGATTTATCAACCTAAGTTAGAAACAGTGCTGGAGAAGCTTGTCGTTAAGCATGTTGTTTTGGTTAGTTGGAGACGTGCAAGTGTGGTGACGAGATGTTTCCTTCTGTGCAGTGATACAACAGAAAGACAGTAGTTCCTTCATGAAACTGCTCATAAGGAGGTCTGTAGATTATCTTGAGCATCTAGTTCCATTACATTTGAGAGAAGCCAGAGATCTCTGCAGCTGATATCTCCAAAAGTCAGCAACTCACACTAGAATAGTCTAGATGGATAAAATGGCCTACAGGTAATTGTGTGCATTTTATTTTTCTTCCCTCTCTCCTCCTACAAATTCTGCATGATAGTAAAAACAGTTTGACACAGACTGCCATAACACATTGACCGGATTTTGATGTACCTGATCAACTCTGCAAAACTTAATCTCATTTCACCTCTCGTTGCCGCTCCAGCAACGTGGTGAAGTCAAGCGGCACATAGTCATGCAATCTGCATGACTAACACTATTTGTATTTGATGCAGAAAAAGGGGCAGATTCCAGACATTTTCAAATATTAAAATAACCAGTCTGGAGGTTTGTGTGCCCTGGCAGAGTCGAGGCCTCTCTGTGTGCTTTCCAGCTTTCCTCTCTTGCGCTCGGCAAAACATTCCAGACTGCAGCTGTTTTTTTTTGTTTTTTTTTACACACTCCATATTGAAGTCACTTTGAAAGATATGCTCCATGGATGTTGTTTTTTTCATTTTTTCTCTTTCTTCTCCCTTTGTTTGACCAAGCGTGGGCAGCTCCACTCCAGCTCCGGCTCCAAGCTTACTGTATATAATTGCTGGTCTACAGGCGAGTGCAAGTGTCCTGGGTATCTCTGTGTGACGCACACCTCAGCATGTTCACTCTATTTTCACATCACCTTTACAAACCCTCGGCATGTTCTCTGATATCACTGACATATTAGGGGCCACAAAAATAGTGACCTAATTACAATCTAATTTCATGCACTCTTGACTGATTAGATGTGATGATAATGAAATAGATGAGTCATTAGTGACACTGGTTTCCTGAGAACAAACAGATTTATGGGAATATTGTTTACCTTGCTTGGAAAGTAACTCCATCTGATAGTAACTCCATCTTCATCATGTATCTGTCAGTGTAATGTTTCAGTGTACATGAAAACTGTATTGTTTAAGGGAATGATAGATGTAAGTATTGTCAGCTTTCTTTCCTTATAATACATACATGTCAAATACCATGTCTCTGTACTGTAAATTCATTCCAACAGACACACTAGCAGTCCTTAATGCAGTACTGCAGATTTTACATCCAGTTGTAGCTCTGTGGCAAGCAACCAAGATTTCATATGTTTTAATAATTGCAAGAATAACAATTGAGATTGTTTCATGATCACAAAAACAAAGCACATTATTGTCATTTTTTCAACTATGAATCTACAGAAATGGAGACGTGCCACTGAATCTAAAGATTTGTTTGCCAGGTCAAGAAATCTATTTAATGTGTAGTTGCATTGAATGGCAGGGTATAACAGCATGCAGAAGACTGTGCAGTGAGAGGTCATTTATGTGTTTTTGAGTTGTTGAGATGAGAGGGCATATGTGTGAACACACATTAAAGGTACGAAGAGGCAGCAGTGATGTGCTTCTGTTCCCTCCCCTGTCTCAGGCCCGCTGAGCACAAGGCAATTTCTGTTCTTCTTTTCACTTCTCTCAGGTGTACCCATGTTTTATTGTCTCATACTGATATTGCTCAAGGACAGAATAAAAACAGTGCCAGAGATATATATATATTTATATATATATAAAAGATCTTGTGGACGCCCTCGAAACATTAAGCCGTAACATGCTCATTGCCCTCTTCTTCAATTTGCTAATGCCATATAGAAGCACAAAATGATACAAGAAAAAAAAAGCACTTGGGGCGCTGGGGGTAATTTAGACATGTACACAGAACACTTTGGAAATCACTGTGAGTGGTCAAACACACAAAGAGGTCTGAACTTGACAGATGCCTGTGGGGAAGGAGAGTGCTTTAGCAATTGCTTTCTTATGAAGCTTTAATCAGGAAAATGAGGAGTGATGCTAGATTAGCACCTCTGGAACATGAAAGCAGCACTCACCAACACACACCTGAAGCAGTAAGCCACACAACTTAATTAGCACAATGCACTAAATCATGCAGTGTTGCCGTTATTTAACTTTTAAAGCATTTCAATATATGCAGAGCTATCTGCTGTGCATTTTTCACCACACTTTACTGGTGCAGACGTTCAGATTTGCCACAATGACACAATCCCCACAATGGAAACTGACAGTGCTGAGAATGAAATAGATGAAAATTAGCAAAACATCTAAGTGTGCGCTTTCATCATAAAAATGCCGCTTTAATCTCAGTAAAAAGGATGTTTATGCTAGCTATGCCTCCAACCACTTTTCATCTTATTAGCTGAGATGGAAATTTTTGAAAGCGAGATCTGAGAAGGGCTCTCACAGTGAGACGACAAAACACTGCACATCAAAAGAAGGGAAACGGCAACTTATTTGACAAATCATCCAGGTAACAGCTTGCACCCGTGTTTCTGAGAGAAAGTGGCTCGCATACAAAGCACACGCACTTTCAGGCTCGAGACATAATTATTCAAAGAGTGCATTTTGTCTGTGGGCTGAGTGACTGGAGCGCTGTAGCTGGTAGATATCATCTGTTTGAGGCAAATTCATCTCTGTGACAAGTGATAGCAGGGTCTCCTTAAACTTTTTTGATTTGTGCAATATTTTGATGAATTTCCAGTCCTGCATTTGAAATAAATGGGCTGAGAGGTGAGACGTCTCAGGCCAAAGTTACAGGTGACACTCTCTTGCATCACAGGAATTGTGTGCTGCATCTTTTCATACACTTTGCCTCTTACAGAAATTTATGATATTTATGTATCAATCTGCTAGTAAATCTAGATCCTTTCATTTGTTTTTGTCAGCAACTGTATATTCCAGAACTTAATCTTTCCTCCACATTTGTCATTCCTTTTAATAAGAATCAGACACCCACGTTGTTTGTTTGACACACAACCACACAGTATATACAGGATGGACGGACTGAAAGTGAAAGTTAACGCTCACATATGTGGTCACCCTGTTGTTCAAATTTGCAAATTCATAACATATATATATAACATATATATATATATATGTATATGTATATGTATATATAGTGATACGATGGGACCAATAATGGCTTCTTGGATTGGAGACTATAAAGGGAAAAATGTATTTCAAATAACCTTTATCTTTCACTGTCAAAACCGAGACACAGCCAATCCTTTGAAGTGTAAAATTTCCCTTAGAGTGTAAACAACTCTCTCCCATCTATGACGTTTACCTCTCCTCTTTGTGCTCGCAATTTTCTACATGAATAAAGAAGCTGCTCCTTTCTCCCACTGGCTACACCCTGACTGAAGTGCAATCTGTTATAATATCAACTCAAGCCCCCATTGGCAAGCATCATTAGCCTCCGCTCTTTCTTGCATATTTAGCACTAGCACCATCCATGTGGCAACAGACAGCATTACAACTGATTCTGCACAGTGCAATGATTAGTGCTCGGTGTGCTACAGTGAATTTTCACTCTTCTCTCTCTCTTATCTATTACAATGCTAAGAAAAATCAATTATCATTGAAAAGATCTTGTCTATCCCCCACTCTCGATTTTCTCATTGCGAGAGTTTTATCGTGTGCTTGTTTATGACAATTCCTCATAAAAGACGAGTTATTCCTTTTAAACAGTCTTGCAGGATGTAAGAGAGGGAAACTGTGACAGTGTGTAAAAATGAAATGCCTCTTCCTCTGCCAGTCAGCTTAGCATGCTGATACCGCTGCTAGCTGTGCACCTGGCACTACACTATAGGTAGGGAGGCTGGCTTAAGATTTCACACACATCCCTGTCATGAAAGATTGAGCGTGTGGGAGTCATTGAAATGTATTCATGCTCACAATGTAGAGGAAGCACGGGGCCACAGTAATGGTTGTCAGGGGCTGGTATGCCTCACTGAACTGAAGACGACATTTTCTGTCTCACTGGCTGCAGGGATGTTTGAGTTATATAACCCTGCAGGAAGCCACAGATGAGAATGTCACATGTGAGCCCTAATAAAATGCTACATTTAGTAAGTGTGCCATGAAGAGCCTCACATAGTCCTGGTGATTAAATAAAAGCTGTGTTTTTTTGTCTAGACTCTAAAAGGATTTGATTGTTTCTAAGCAGAACTACAAGGTAACATTTTACTCCACATGCCCCAGCTTCCCTTTGTTTGTGATGCTAAATCAATAATATGCTGCCAAGGATAAAAAAAATACAGAAACATCAAGGAGTATTCAGAAACTGGGCAGTTTTACTGTGAATGAATGGAAGTTTGGGTATATTCTGACCCAGAGTAATATATTTTGAAATTATTATGAAAGCTGATTTTATTCTATTCCAGCTCAAATAACCATGTTTGGTTGTGAGTGTTACAGGGGTCTCAGATAACAACACACCTGATCTTCTGCAGGATCCTGCAATGTCCCTGCCTGGGTCAGGGTGTCCTTTTCAGAGATGCAAATGTTGTGAAAATGAGATGAGCGCATTTCTGTATGCTCCAATTACAATAATGAGGTAGAAAAAGGCAAACAATGTCAATGGAAGGTTTGTTGTGGAGTCCTGGATGGAGGAGACAGTCCACCATGGCGCTGAGGGAGCTTCGCACAGTCAATTTGCAAAAGTTTTTCTCCTTTAATTTTCCCATGTGCATGATTACCATCATTTTGCAATATCCAGGTTAAAGTTTCAGTGAGTCTGGTATTTGATGAAACAATGTAGAGGTAACCCGACCTTCAAATATACTTAAGTATATTTTTTGTGAATTGAGAGTCTAATATTGTCAAGATTGGTCGGCGTCGCTGACGCAGGAAAATACTGAACCCCGATGCAGAGTCAAAAAGGCTGGTAGGCAAGGTGGAGGTCCAAAAAACAATAGTCTTTATTTAATGATAACAAAAAACCAACTCAAAAACACACACTTACTGTGTCCTAGGATCTTTGAATAACTGTGGCAAAAACAAGGCACGGCATGGCAAGGTCAAATCTAAGCAAAAGGTCCTGGCATGACATGGGTAAAACGCAGACGCTCTGACAATGGTGACTGGGAAGACAAGGACTAAATAGACAAGACAACGAGACACAGGTGACACACATCAGGAGGGAGAAAGCAATCAGGAAAACTAAAAGCAAAGCTACAAGAAAACAGGACACACAGGGGAAGGGAAAAATAAAACAGGACATGACAAAAACCTTGAACATAACACATGACAAGACAAACATGAAACATGGCACATGGACTGAAATCAAAAGACAAAGCATAATCAAAAACCAGGCATGACAAATATGTTGTAAAGAATGTAAAGTATTGTGAGACGTTTTTGTGAGTTTTGGAGTCACATTTCCCTAACAAGACTCGAGTGGCCTACTGGAATGACAAGACAATTAAATGATAAGTCGACTGACAGAAAATTGGCAAATAGTGTAATTGGTAGTTGAGACCTGCCAATTGGTTTGCCTCACTGTGGACAAGTTTGAATTCGAGTTTGATTATCTCATCTAAAACCTGAGTGTGGTGCTGTGTCTCAAATAAGGGGGGCATATTTTGTAGGGAAGGTGGACCTGCTGAAACCAGATGACTGAAATCAACAGATAAAAGCTCACCTTTGTTCATTTAGGTGTTTGCCGTGACTTTGGTTGGTTCTTCCAACGAGAAAGAACATTAATCTAATTAATCTAACTTGGACGTATTTGGACAAAAAAAAGTATGAGGACCTCTGAAATGCCAGTGAGAGATATTTTAATAAGCTACTTTCTTCAAAGCTTTAAACAGTGTGTGTTATCTTGGGTGAGCTACAGGCTGTAAGGGATATGAATGTCATTTATCACAAGTAATAGTTCTGTGGTTGGCATGAGCTCTATAATTACTCTTTTGCCATTTTGTCTGTAAAACTTTTAGAGGGTAAAGTCCAAATGACATAAAGCCACTGATGTGAACTTAAAAAGTAGTTCAGCTATGACACATTTTATATACTTTTTTTGCTCTGCTCTCTTATCTCTTTGGATTCCAACTGATAAAGTGAAGCAGAGGTTAAAGTCCTGACAGTCAGCTTAAATATGTTGCTCTTTTCATCCGCACTGATTCAATGGTTATTTACACAGTGCCGTCATCTCACAAAGTTTATTTTGAATAAAGTCTCTGCAGCCAGTGGAGGGGAACTCGAGTCAGTTTCTTAATCTTCCTGTCATTCAGTCCAGAGATTAATTGCAATCATGAAGAACTGTCTCCCAAAACAGGAAACCAGAGAACTTCTGTGTGACTCAAACCTGTGATGCCAGCGGACTTAAAAAGCAGAGCTGCTCATTAGAGAGAAAATTTAAAGTGACAGTGAGAATACTGAGGACAACAGGGGGATAAGGGAGTATTTATATGATACAATAAAACTCTGAAAATCAACTACAAAGAACCCCGAAACTATATTATGAGATCATGTACACGATGAACACAAAGTTAGATGGGGTTTTTTTATTGTCATTTTTTGGTTTGCAGAGTCTCACAATGACTGAAATTTACTTTTCGAGATGTGTGCTCTCACAAAGTGAGAAATGGTGAAGTGAAAACAGTCTTGCTTTTTGTTCTCCTCCAAAGTTAAAACCACATTTGTCCGCAAGCTTTCCAGCATCATCGGATGGCGTCAGCGAATGAATCGGCATTGAGCAGCTTTGTATTCATACGTGAACGTTTTCCACTGGGATAAAATCCAGAGCAGGTAAACAGGATGAACAAAACTATCACGCTTTCCATTCTGAAAACTGAGCAACACAATATGTTGACATCTTATAAGCTAACACTGTTCACTTTGCTTCTTCAAGTTTTGCCTACCTTTCCTACTTCCATTTGTATTCAAGCACTACAATTTTCTACTATCTCTGTTGAAGTATATTGCACCACTCCAACGTTGTACAAGGCACAACTATAACATGATCCAAATCAATGCAATAAGTGCTGCCGCTGCCATCGCACCAATCCCACTCGCATTGTCACTGTTCAACATGCAGTGCAGAGCTCAAATAAAAAGGCCAGTCTGCTCTGGGAGTCTAAAAGGGCAAACGGCTGAAACTAAAGCAATATCAAAGAGTCCAGCTGAAGAGACACGATTCCCAGGTGAGAGAGCCACAATATGAAATCCATTAGCTTTCGTACTAACTGCCGAACACACAGTTGACGTGAAACGCTGGCAAAACAAAGATCTGCAGTGCTGAATTGAGGACTTTACATTAAGGCACTGAAGGCCAAAAACAAATTCCTTAACCATATTTTAACATTTTTACTCTGTGTAAGCATGGAATTTTACCGCCTGTATGTTCCTCAAGGCGCTTGCTTGTGAAGTCCTAAACCTCTACAACCTCCAAACGATCCTGATCACAACATTTCTGCCTATGGATATTTCCAGCTTCTCTTATCGGTATCACTTTTACTTTTTGCCAACAATTAAAATGTCATCAATTGAAACTGGAGTTGAAACAGAAAGATGCAGTGTGAATGGATGAGTGATGAATAAATTAATGAAAGAACACAGCCACTTAAATTCATTACTTTAATTTGTGAGTGTGCATCTGACATTTTTCATATCACAGCCAGTGATGCCATAATTACAGAGATGTTGTCATTACGGCACATTCGCCGACGATTAATGTGAAAGAGAGTGGAAATAAATTACCCTTCTCATCATTTCTATTGCGTCATGCAGTTAGAGTGCATAACGGGCAAATCACAGAGAAAGGTGGAGTGATATTCAAATGCAGAGACCTAAAGTTACCGTTGATTTCAGGCCTTGTAACGTGCACGCAAAACTTTCCAACTGATGACTCCACTAAAGTGTCCAAAGAGAAGAACTATTGATTTGTGGTCGCCATCCAAACGAATCTAAATCTTTAATTAGCTAAGTGGCATGTGGCCAAATGTAAATTAGACATCTGACTTGTGATTGTGTCAGGTTGTTGATATAAGGTTCCAACATTGGCTTCTGGCGGATACAGCATTGTCTATGGTCAAAATAAATCTGATTACCAAAATTGAATTGTAGGCAGTGTGTGTGTTTGTGTGTGTGTGTGTGTGTGAGAGAGAGAGAGAGAGAGAGGAAGGAAGGGAGACCCAAATGCAATCTAATACACTAATGCAAATCTAATGCCTCTAAAAGCCAATTTGTTGCTTATCTTGACTGTAATTTTTTAAGTTAAAATATGGAAAATACATTTGATCCTTTACTTTCGTCTCCAATAAATAACACTTTCAACAAAATAACCTACTTGCCCATGTCTGGCTGCTACCATCTTGCCTTGTTTGTTGTGTTAATAAGTTACTTCTGATTGGCTGAGCCGACTACAGGCTGTTGACTTGCATATCCAAAATGCCACAAACGTGGCAGGAACACGCCACAGTGGCATAGCTGCAGAAACACAGAACTAGTGATGCAAAATAGCTTCAGACAGTGATGTCTGAACAAACAACGAGAGGTTACAGCTACTTCAAACATCGCACATGTGCATCACGTGAGTGCTTATGTGACATACATTTAATAAGTCATCAATTTGCACTTGCACATTTTTTTTCCACGATTAGCTAAAACCATGTTTTAGCACAGCAGGAACATACCTCAAATGGCGGAGAACGCCAACACTGCCTTCCACCCTGTCTGGAGACAACACCTGTCCACAAACTGACAAGACACAAGCAGAAAATAAATGTTTCTGTGACACACTATTAAAGCACTCAACAAAACTAAGTGTTGTTTTGACATGAAAACAACCAGACCCAGCCGCTCAGCCCATTTAATCAAACTCCAAGCCGTCAGAGGCTTAATAAATGTCCCTGCCAAGTTTCATAAATGTGGGATCAATTATAATTGATTTCGCAGTCTGATACATTTATTAAAGTGGCATTCATTTATTCACGTGCTCACCTGTTCTGCCATCAGCGCCTTGCAGTCGCTAAGAGAACGAGCTTACAAACTCATATTTCATTCAAGCTATCACTTTAAGATTTTTTGTTACACTTAAATAATTGCTACACTACCGAGGCAGATTCAATACGGAGCAACTCTTCATTTCTCACACTGGTCAGCCAATGAGACGTCTCTATAATTTGTTAACTACATGATATGTGCTATTGAGTGTGCAACAGGCAGACAAGAAACGCAATTTCCCCTTAAGAACAGAATAAATTAGTTCCAGGGTGTTAGCTGCTGTCACATTATGTGACGTCTCCTGCAGATGAAACCTGCCACTCAGCAGGACAGGAGACCATCTCATCTCTCCTTCAACATCACCAAGACGCTGGGACAAGCTGTGAGAATGGGACAACATCACGTCCAATGCAGTCGGAATGTACTATTAGCCTGAGGGCATTAATTACCAGTCAGTATGTCGAGATTATGTGACTTCATAAAGATGCACCATGACCCACGATTTTCAAAATGAGATGGGGAGAAAAATGCATGCTAATTCAATGCCTCATATCAACCTGCCAGGGGCTACTTCTCTTGGGCGGTGGACTTAATCAGGTAGCTTTCCGGCTAAAGTTAAGCCTCACTGACATATTTTCCAACACGAATAGTGACCTACAGGCCCTGATCACCTTATATGACAACCTGAACAGTGAAATCACTCTGTTTAACTGTCAGTCAGATCACGTCATGACACACACAGAACCTTCTTCCAATCTTGGGGGTAGAATCTAATTTTCTCTATGTTCAGCCATGGTGAGTGGTTGAGTGGAGTAGATTTAAGCTCCTTTACACCACCATAAAACACTGTGAGTAAGATGATGGATTTTCAATGTTGGAAATCAAAGTTGAATCAGGTCTGCCTCACAAGCATTGACTTCAATCACGGATAAAAACCTAAATGACAGGAAGTTAATGAAGAAAAACCACTGGCTTGAAATTCAAAAATATCAAGCTACCCTGTTCCCATTACATCACTTTAAAGTCGTTATGTTTAACATTTGTCACCAGATTTATTTCTGAGAATTTCCAGTCAAAGTAACCATCTGCTCCCAGAGTTTTCTCATCTTGTACAAACTTTCATGAACAGCATACAGCATACGACTCTTTGACACATAAACAGTGTTTCCATGAAGCAAATTTAAATCAGTGACGACTATGCTCCACAGATAAGCATGCACTGCCAAAGACGGGAGAAAAAAAGGGTTTTCTCACTATCAAAAAGTGAAGAAGAGCACGAGCTGATGCTACATCGATTTTCAGCTCAGTTTTTTTGAGACTGACAGTACACCTTTCTCTGCTCGGCACTTGGCACCTTGCATTTTCTCTTTCTCTACATTCCCAAACAGAATACACAAGACAACTGAGAAACAGAAGGTTATTTCTCCCAGAGATTCTCTGACCTTTGAAAAGTAAACTTGTGACCGGAAGGACTATGATTTGATCAGTTCAAAAGCAGATTGGAAAGTGAATAAGAAACTGTCCATACGTGCTGTCCAAGTGCTGATGAAAAAGGCAACAGCCTTCAAACTGCGCTGGCTGTTCAATGGCAGCTCACAGGTTTGAATGTGAGCCGCTAACGATTATTGTCACGACAGATTCATCTGCCAATTATTTTCTTAATTAATCATTTATATATCAAACGTAAAAGGTACGAGGTCATATCTTGAAAAAGCAAACAAATTAAAGCAGAAAATCTTCATATTTGCGGGTCAAATGACTCAAATGATTAACTAACTACTGAAATATTTGCTGATTATTTTTTGTTGTCTGACAAAATAGTTTATCTGGATGTTCCAAAATGGCTCTGGCACCTCAATCAGTAAAACAAAGACATATCAAATTACTCGGGTTACAGACCAGGAGCACCAGCAGAATTCCAAGTGGTCTGGCAAGCTGATTTGCCTGCAGTCTCAGGCCAGTGTTAAAAATGCTAAATGAAATGAGTAAATCAAAGAGAAATCAACACAGGGCAGCTACAGTTCCTCAAAAGTGCTTGCTTTTAACTTGATGGTTTGATCTCAGTCTGTCATCACATGCAATCGGTTGCATGAACGTCCATATTAACTCAGCGTTCAGTCAGGACATGGGGTGCGTGTGGCCGAGCAGCATGCTGATAAAATGAACAGCACAGGAGAAGAAGAACTGAGAGGGAGTCCATTAAACAAGAAAAACCTGGAAGGAAAGTTCAGCTATTAACACTGTAAAATTAGGAAGACGGACGTTTTTAATGAAAGAAAATGTGCACAAAATGATTTCACTGAATATTTATGTTGACTTAATTATGGAAGTGCAGTTGACTTAATCTCAAAACTGATGACACTTGGCTGTTTTTATCTATTGTGGATGATTTGTTTTTAGACAGCTAGATAGATAAATATATGTTCCTGATATACACAGTAAACAGAAAATAGGCTTATAGTACACTTGAGTCAAAGTGGAGATTGACTTGGACTGACGTTTGATTCCGGGCATGAATTATTATCATCCGAAGGCAATTATCATTGAAGCAAAACAAAATAAAAGATGTGAAGTGACATGGATTAATGGAGTTAAACAACCGCCATAGCAGGTGAATTTCTGTCTGCGTGATGCAGGCAGAAAAGTTCACGGAAAAGGCACAGTTTCAAAAAGTTCTATTCAGGTGATGTGCAGTCATGTTTGTCAAACCCTCCATCACTTCCTGCCTCTCTCAAAAAAGTTATAACAACAGGCGGCCAAAGAAAAGGTGACACCTTGAATACAATCATGTATTTCTCTGGGTCTGAACATCACTGAAAACATTTGGAAACACAGTACATAGATCAACAAATAGCATAACAAAGATCTAGTTTATACTTATTGACATTTTAAAATCAGTGCAGAGATGTGGACTGCTGAAGACTGACTGCATTGCTGGCTCTTTCTTGTGATTTGCATAGATTTGGTCTGACCTAACAGTTAAACACCAGCAGAGACTGAGTTCATGAAATCAGCAGGCTTCATCTAGTAGATCTGGACTGTGTCACTTATGAACCTCCCACTCCTGTAAGGCTAATGGCGTGGGACGTTACACCACTCTGTTGATTAATTGTAAGTGGACTGAGGTCAGTGCCTCCAACCTTCAGCTGGAACTATAGCTCATAACAAATAACTGTATTTACATGGGGAGCTTTGAGTGGGCGGACAGCTCGAGAAAGACCTGAGCCAGAAGAAAATACTTCAGCCTCTGGATATAAATGTGATGAGTCCCCAAAGAAAGACCCCAGCAAATATGCTATTAAGGTTTCTCCCTTGTTGATCCTATTAATAAACTGTTGATCCATATTCATTTTCATAACAAAATCTAAGACCTTGCTCTGAGTGATAAGCCCTTGAAAAAAGTCGAATACTAAAAGAGAAAAAAAAGTTAAATAATTAAATGCAACTGTGGGCAGACAGCGATGAAATGAAGTCTTGATGTTGTTATATTGCTGTAGGCATAAGAGAAGCATCATGTTTTATTCAGTCTCCATGCATGAACCTCACAGCCTGAATGCCTTGAAGTGACCAGAAGCAGGCCTGGAAAGCTCTGTCTTTGGGCTCCATCCTTTGGTCAATATGCAAAACTGCAACAAAAAATATGCTTGTTGGTGTTTTGTGTGGTATCGACTAGCAATGAATAACATCATCGTCATCGCGGTCGCTTCTCTTTCCTGCACATCACATTTCCTGTAAGCTTTCTGACACTTGCACAGATGGAGAATGAACAATACGTATTCGTAATGAGAAGTGTCTTTATGCAAAACAAATTTCACACTCTTATATAACCATACTCGGTCCTTCAGACAATCCAGCCTGGTACATTAACCAACCACTGTTGCACCCGACAAAGTGGCTGAGGAGAAGTAATCTACGATCCATACACTATTGTGGCCGATTAGATCTCACACATCACTCCAAGGGACTTTTCATTTTCCAAATGAGTTATCCCGCCTGCACAAATGATGTAGCCGCATGACATCAAGTGTTAAATAAGCTTTGGACCAAGGCTATCCATTCTACTTTGTGGCTGCAATGTAATGTCTATTCCACCATAAAAATCGTATTTTCTATCCAATGCAGGTAAACGATCTCCAGGGATATTCATGTGCTCATTTAACTTTCTAATAGGGGACTTTAAAAACATGCAGATGGCTTCTCACAAGGACCAGATAGGCCTTTTCAAGTGCATCCTGGCATGAGAACAGTTGACTAAAAAATGCATGAGAAATGTGATGGTAGGTGGATGTGTGCTTTCTAGGAAAGATGCAAGGAGCAAAGCACCATTTTAGATCTTTTCTTTCACTGCTAGTTCAGGTATGACATCACACATTGTAGATAAGAACTGGTGTTTAATTGTATTTGATTATTTATCTGATTACTGATGCCAAACTGTCACGCAGAACAGGCACACAATAATGTCCATCTGCACTGTCACTGAATGCATGCAAAAACTCACTGACTGACAGAATATGAAACTGTGCTAAGGTGACACTGTTTATTTCAGTGCTGCTTGAGGGCTGCACCCACAAATGTTACTCTTTCTACCAAAGACACCCTGAATACTATCCAAAACGTCAGCTAGTCCTCGCAGCACAGTGGGAGACTCTTACTCATGCTTATAAACCCAGACAGAGCTGTCAGATGAGTAGAGGAATAACACTGATTGAAGAGCTGTATGTGTGCACACTGTCAATGTGGCAGGAAAAGGATAATACCTGCGTTATACAGGGATTCATTCATTCAGTAGCAAAGATTCATTTGCCTAATAAATAGGATGCAACTAATGCTCAATACGAAAACAGAAATAAAACACAAATGACAATCCACCATAAAAATATACAGAGAATATTAGAGTACCACAGGAAACACAGATAAAGCATCTTGACAGCCAAATTTAGAGACTGAAAACAAATGTGTGTATTATTTGTTCATCTATCATTCTTTCCTATTTTTAAATGGACAAATTGTAACGAGATTCCTCTTTGAGACACTGACTCTAACTGTGATATACTGTATAATTCCCTGCAGGTTTCACACACAGGTGCATCACCTGAGATCGATGTTAACAACTTATGCAGGGTAAGTGTTGCCAAAGGGAGTACAGCAGCTGAGATCAACACACTCCTCTGTGTTGCTCAGACGAAGCTAAAGCCAAGCGCTCTGGGTCCTGCTTCTCTCACCGATTTGAGCAGGGCAGTAACTTTTGGAACAAATAGTGGCATATCTCTGGTCCCCAGAGGATGAATTTAGAGGGCTTTCTTCACTTGGCTCGGAGCTGCTTTGGCTTCATCATTATGTGCTGGTATTAGTTTGAAATGACTGTTATGCCTCAGAAGCACAGTCCCGTTTCATGCAGCAGGAGCTGCAGCGGACTGTGATGCATGTAGGTGCTGCATTATTGCACCAAAAGGAGGGTATACAAGTTTTGCCATCTGTAGGATTTTACACAGTGGTGTTGGCAGTAGGCTGTGTGATCAGATCATGGAGAGGCTCCATGACTCAGCCATGCTGTTTCTCCGGTTATTTGTTTAGCCTTGTCTGCCTGGGACTGAAAAGGAATGTTTCTCCCAAAGACTTTTTTTTATGATTGTCTGTGTAATATTCAAGCATTGTAATGCTTACTAAAAACTTTTGCTTTATGCATCGAAAATGTTTATGTTTACACATATAAGTGAGGCATTTGACTTATAGATGACTTGCAGATTTAAAAATAAAACACATCAGCAGAACTCATCTGTCCAGCATTGCTGTCAGTGTTTCTCAGTCAGCTCCAATAATGTGGGAGCAACAGCAGCTTCCTCACTTACACACTGCACATTTCAACTGTATGCTAACACTGGACTGGACTTTAAGTTGGAGCACATCTGTAGTGTTATATGACCACCCTCTCATTCGCTCCCCCCTCCCTCATCCAACACACACACACACACACACACACAAGCCACACGCTATCCCCCTGAACCCACAATCAAATTTCACTCAACATCTGCAAAGCATTCCCAGCAGGCCTGGAATGTACATTAGCCTGGGGAAAGCTATTAGATTAGCTCACCTCACTAGTTTTACTTTTCCTCCAAAGTATGTTCTCTAAAGTGTTGTTCTTTAACAGCCGGTGAGCAGTGGCACAACACCTCTAACAAAGGAGCCTGCTCCACTTAAATCCCTCCACGTTTTGGCCCACGTAAAACCATAAATCATCCATGGTTCATTATGACAGTTCCGGCTACACTCCACCACATTACTTTAAGAAAACATTACATGTCCAGATATCCCAAATCCTTAAATTGATCCTATCCTGTTTTATTTGTTTTGTTTCTCCTTAGTGCCTCAGTTGAGACAAACATGGTTTTAATCATGGTTGGTTTGTTGGAAGAGTGAGCGAGTGAGTGTGTGTATGTGTGTGTTGCCACATTCTCTGAGGCTGAGCTGCTCTCAACATACCAATCATTTTGTTTTTTGTTCTTTTTTTTTTGTCGTGTACTACACACTGTTATGATCTCCTTCAGTGTATGACGACGTTTTAGGCAGAAATTGGTCTTGATTGCTTAAATATGTATCTGGCCTAGATGTAAAGAATGGGATACTGAACTCCTGTTGTTCGTGATCAGAATCAAACCTGCTTTGAATAAGCAATGCATTTGTCCCAAATTTCATGCAGTTTAGCCTGAGGGGGGCAGTGTTAGTGTCAGCAACCCAATTTAAATGCATCCATATCCATCCTTTAAAATAAACATTTAAACCCAGTATATAAGTCTCTGTTTTTTTTTTTTACATACAATTAACAGCAAACTCAGAAAGCACCAGTGCACTCTATACCGTTCTGAACAACTACAAACCAGACAAGAAAATACAACAGTGAGACAGTGAATTTGACGTTGCTGACGCTTTTAAGGAATGTAAATAGTTTAACTTTTGACTATCAATTTTTCTTAAAAATCCCTCATAAACGATATTTGTGAGGATGCTCTAATCTCAGTGTCACACTGACGTCTGCCTGAGCCAACCATTCATGCAGGAGAACTGCTGCATGATAACCAATCACACCTTATTGTAAATAAATATAAATCCTATCTCATTATTTTACTTCTGAAATGAAACCACAGTCACATGTGTTGTCAACTAATCTGTTTAGAATTTTGAAACCAAACTGCAAAACAATACAAGCTAATAAAACTTGAGATTTATGATGATGGGGCTCATGGGACTCACCAGTGGTTGCCTGACAGCCTTGGCTGAACCATGAGCCAAGCATTTCTACATTCCTCCCCAGAGAGCACCGTAATATGCGTTTACAAATTCAGGAAATGCCATAAAATACATGATATACAGCACACGCTGGATGAAGCCGACATGCTTCTATTTTCTCCCACATATCAATTGCTTTCATGTTGTCATGCAGTGTTTCGTGTGTGACTGAAATCGCAGTCAATGCGCAGCCAGCTATTACTGCCTTCACACAAAACCATGAAGGTGAATGGCTACCATGCATGTCTATGGCAAGAAAGAAAGCAGTATGTAGTTATTGTGCTGCAGCACAAAGGCTTAGATTTCCCACAAAAGGAGCACATTGTTTGTTTGCTTAACCTCTGGCACCTTTGCGGTTATTCCCCGTCTCTCCACAGAGCGGATTACTTTGTTTTAATCCAGCTCAGAGTGCCCCCGCGCAGCACGCGATAGTCCTTCGTCGTCATAACCGGCCAGGTATCGACACATGGGTCCCTGTTTACCTCCATGGGGCAGGGGGATTAGAAGTACAAGCTTTGATGTCAGATTCACAGACAGAAGTGGAGCAAAGCTAAAGCCTCTCAGGGTTATTATGATATCCAAGTCCACTTCTTTACCAGACGTTATGAAACATTGGGAGAGCTGGGAAAGAAGACGAAGGAGAAGAAAGGAAATGTGTGAAGGAGCAACAGCAGAGGACTCTTTCATTGTGTCTGCTCAACATCTAACGAGTAATAATCTCTCATTCGCTATCACCACTACAGTCATTGCTGCTCCATTATTTGTACTATGCTGTTGCAGTCAGACTTAATATATCTATTGCCCTTGTATTTGCTTAGAGGAAATACTACTGAGGTGTTCATTGCTTTACGTTGGTGTTAGGTTTCACAGCAGTTCTACCTCTGAGGGTCAGTGTGTTTTGATTATCTCTTAATTTCCCTTTTGGCCGGAGGCAGAAGCAGCTCCATCCTCTCAGCTCTTGGTCTGGGAGCCTGTAAACACTGTCAATGTGTTTTCCTATTGACATAATCATGTTGAGTGGTGCTGATGCAGTGACATTTGCAGTAATAGAAGACTGATAATCCTCACACAATTGCTTCTCTACTTTTGCACTATAGGGGACTCCAAAGGGGTACACTGTGCTTCTGCAGAAAATCTGCTGGTTACTGAGTGACCGTGAACATGATAGCCTAGCCCTCACTCTTTAACTCTTATTGCCCTGTGGAAAATGGGAGTCCTGCAGGATCAAACTGTCTGTGCTGACTTGGTGAGTGGGGAATGAGAGGCACAGCAGAAATAAAAGTAGCAAGAGCTCTCTCAAGTGGTAAAAGGGAAAACTTCTCTCTGCACAGCAATCAAGAAACTCCATTTTAATCCTCTTGGATTTTTATCATCCAGGCAAGTAAATATGCCGTCCAACATTATTAATTGCCTTTTTGAAACCTTGCAGTAATTTGTCCAGCTCAAACTTTCTTTTCATAGCTAAATCAAGTCTTGGAATGGCTATAGAATTGCAGCAATAAAAGTTTAAATTAGAAGCTTAAAACCTGCAGGACTAATTAAGCAGGTGTCATTAAGACTCACAATCCTCTTACAAGATGTCAAATTCAAATCTCCTGCTGCATATGTATAAACGCTGCAGCCCTGCAGTTTTTATTTACATCCATCCATCCATTTTCTATACCGCTTATCCGTCAGGTTTTTATATACACCACTCTACATAGCAACCTTTTTTTCTATTTGGGTGCAAAACCAAAGAAAAACATGATCAACTTGAAAAAAATTACTCAACTGATTAATTGGTGGAAAAAATAATAATTTGTTCCAATCACTGACAATATAAAATATGCTTACATTACAATGCAAAATGACCTAAAACCTGAATTCTTCAAAATGGCCAGCAGGGGGCAACTGATTTGGTTTCAACCCTCTATATGTGCCACAGACAGTAGAGCGTTAGATACACACAGCAGATATTGAGAAATCAATTTTCTGCATTGTGAAATTTCCACTTTCTTTACATATGACAAATTTTTCTGTGAAGGAAACTCTCACCTCAGACCCACTGCTGTCTGATCTGAACAATAATTGCAGACAGCAAACTGCACTTCACATCAAAAGCATTTCCCTTGTCTCAAGCCTTAATGAGAATTTATATCCTTTCTCTCTCTCAAAAACTATGCACTGTCAATGCAACTCACTCCTGAGAAAATACACTTAGCTATCTCATTCTGGGGTCGGCAGGAGCCAAGTATGAGCACAATTAGATTCAACTCAATGAACTGAGACTTTAGTTTACATATAGATAACACAGCATTTACATTTACATGCATATAAAAAAACAAATAAAACAGGTCCTTTGAACCAGTTAAGTGTCCTCAGTCTTGTATTGCCCTTTAGCCTGTTCCTTTCACTGTTCAAGTGATCTCAAGTCAACGTCTACCCATGGAGAAAAAAATATGTCAAGTCCAACCGAATTCATATCGGACGAGGCCCTGACCTGTCAGAATCTGCTGTGTCAGAGTGCACTCTCAGTGTAATATCTGCTCAGGTTGGCCCCAGCCAAGGTGACTAGTACGATCCTCCCGCAGAACTCGTAGATCACCCAGCTGTCTCAGAGGCGCTATTAACAAAACCAAGCGCTAATTTAAAACAATTACTTGAAAAGTATTATTATTCTCCAATTTGAGAAAAATGTTAGAATCATGTTGTATCAAAAATATATCTATATTTGAACAACTACATTAGAATTAAAAACAAAACAGAATTAAACTGTTTCAGTTTAACCAGCATTTTAATACACAAGCAAGCATAAATCTTACACAGCATGCTGGCATACTTAAATGCTTCTAACATGAAGAACAAGTAAACAAGAGCTTCAAATGGTAAAAAAAAAACAACAAAAAAAGTTTTTCCTTTTCCCTAAAAACATTGTGAATATCACTTTATTACTTTGCTTCACTCATTTAACTCAGGTAGCCTATACATACAAATCAATTGCCCTCACAATGTTTAGCATTCAGAGGGTTACAGCACAATACATGATGAACTTTGTATTAAAGTCACTGTAGTGTCTACTAGCCGCTAACACTCCAAGGTAGAAAACAAGGCTAACGTTAGCTTACCGAGACAGGTGAAGTTCAATAACTTGAAGAAAAGGTTCTTTTGGTGATCTCGTTCAACTAATTCAGCTGGGCTACATTAACATATCACATCACATCTATTTCTTACCCACTCCACTGGTCTTCAAATTTTCAAGGTAACTAACTAAACAGGACTGTGTGCCAATACAAACTCAGATTTTCACTCAGGAGGTAAAACACACTGACTTAACCATAGCTGAGTCAAAACATACACCAGCCCACATCTAAGTCAGTCACATCTCTACTGCTGTGAGCCTTACAAAGAATGGGTGCACAGTGAATAAAACATGCACTTTTACTTCAACTGCAGCTTAAACCGATCCTACAGGCCCGAAACGTAGACATCTTTCTTATTTTTTTTCAATTTTCGATTTCTGTGTTTGCATCATACAGTGTCTCACAAAAATATTACATCTAGAGATCATACTAAATGAGAACTGAACAAAACCAGGGAACAGCAAAGAATTTCTCCGCAAACTGTGTTTCAGCCAACAGCAAAGCATGGAGACTGGCTTTAACCATTACTGTTTTCTCAAAGGCCTCAGTCTTTTAGGTTTTTAAAATAACATCATCTTTATGTAAACAGAGCAGAAGTTCTGTTACTGGAGAAATGTAGCCATCTAGGTTCCACATCGAGGCTTGTTGTGTTGTGTGTTTTATTAACTCCTGTCAATTCAGCTTGCTAGTTAGCTGGCTAAAAAGTTTGTGGACCTTGTACACACACCCAGAGGTTTTCATGGGGAGTCCAGCATCCACAGAAATTGATTCAGCAGCATCACTTAGTGAGCTGCAGACACAGGAGTGAAAGCAAAAGTGAAGAAAAGAATAAAGGCGAGAACAGGAAATGACTTGTGAAAACCCATGGAGAAAGCAAGTGAAGAGGAAGAGGGACAAGAGATAAAAATGGGTTGAGAAGAAAAGAGTGAAGGGTGCCAGTAGCAGATGTAAGAGAATAAGATATGCATTTAATCTTTTTTTGCATTTTAAGATCTTATGAAATGAGCTGAGAGAGTGAGAGAAGCTAAGAAGGAGAACATAGGAGTAGATCAAATAACGTACCCTAAACAGACGTGTCAGGACCTGACTTTCAAATAGAAAAAAATATTTAGGCCTAATAAGCCCTTTTTAGTTTAATATTTTAACTTTCTTCCAAAATGAATAATGTCTGTATGAACAGACAACCAAAAATACGAGAAGCCAATGACCATAACTAGATCTTATACTAGAAAACACTCTCAGACCTCCACCAAGGAGGCAGTCAGTGTTCAAAACAAAACCAACAGTTCAACCAGTGAATGAGTCCTTTTCTCGGGATCTCATGAAGCCAACACAAATGCAATTTCAAGACCCTTTACCACAAATGACCAGAGACAATAAAGCCAAAGGGTTGTGCATCTAACAGACAAGCACGTCTGCTAAGTCCAGTGCAGTGCTGTCAGCTCCAGGAAAGGGCCATCCTGGGAGCCCAGTCATTTGATGGTGGGTCCATGGAGTAGAGAGGATGGGGTTGGAGGATAGTCTGATTCTCTAGAGCAAGTGAACAATGAATTATGGACTTATAGAAAGTGGTCTTCAATTAGCTAGCCAACGCTTAGCTAACTGATGATCACTGTGAGGGTGGACTGCACCTCGTCCACTGGAGAGTAACACTGCAAGTGCATTTTTTCTGAATTGGCTATCACTGCTCTACAGAATCTTTTTTTCCTGGAAAGTTTGTCATGTCTCAAATGACTTGACACATGGTGCATTTAGCTGCCATGACCAGGATAAAAAAATCTCCCCATGGGAACAGGCTCCGGGACCTTGAGTGTTTACTACATCTGGCTCCGCCCCTGGTTTCAACTACTTCAGTATCGGATCTGTCTTATCAGTTTAAAAGTCCCAAAAGCCTGTACCTGGTGTGCTCTCTCTTGTTCCAGATCACTGCTGACAGTAATTGGAAACAACTGAAAAGGCTTTGAGCTGGAACCATTTTCTTCTGTGACTCACTTACACACATTTGCTTTAGATACTTGCAGTCACTTATGTGAAAAATATCACCAGCCGCAGTGTTTCCATGTTCGATTGCACAGCTTTGATCAGTCTCACCTGTATTCATATCACTTATTTCTGCTGCTATCGGTTTCCCCTTGTGGCGATATCTGTTGTTCCCAGCTGCTGTTATCTGCTATTTGTACATGCAACTGAACCTCTTTCTGAAACAGTTATTTTCTGCATCCATACCCTTGTCTGTTGCTGTGGAGATCCCAACAGACCTGATGTTATTCATTTTACCACTGTAGTTTAATTATCTGGTGTATGCATGACTTGATTCTGTGATGCGTGTCCTATCATCAGTTTTTAGAATATATATTTCAATACTTCATTACTACTCAAAAATTTATTGTTGATTCAAATTTGTTATTTTATTGTATTATTTTCTAGAATTTGTGACTAAATACCATTGACTGCTTATGTGAATTTACCCACTGCTGATCTAATAAAGGATTATCTTATCTTATCTTTAAGCCAAAACTGCTCTTGATTGTGTGCGTACGGTCAATACAATTTTTACTCTTCAGTGTCTCCTCAAGAGTAAAAATTTACCACATTATCCAAAACTTTCATTATATGAACCTAGACTAGATTCTGTGTGCACTGTAATAAAACACTATGGTTTGCACCATAGACTAAATGTGTGTACTATTAAACTACTACAGTTTACACCAGCGGCACCCTGCTGTTTTCTTCCATCAAAGAAACATCTTTCTGAGATCCCTCATCACAGTTCGAGGTTTGAGCAGTTTAACCAAAGAGGGATTTTTCCTCCTCATTTGAATAATCATTTGATTCTGAAGAGATAAAACTATCAGGAAGGATCAGGGGAAAATGTTCAGTGTAAATAGTAATAATTTTACATCTTTATCTAATCCTGTCTTGTAAAAATTGGGTTTCTATGCTAACTGCTTTTATCTGATATACTGTATTTACTGTGTGTCATATGAATACAGTAATCCCTCCTGAAGATATCCTTTGTTAACTAGTTTAGTATTATAGTTTGCACCACAGATCTTTGTAACTGCTTAATTCGAATGACACTGTACACACAGACATGACACGCTCAGCGTCGTTGTCACACCATGAGGCCTAAATGCAAAATGACTGCAGAGAAACAGAAACCCATCACTATGTCAATATCTGGGACAGTGCAGCTCTGCTCATATGTAAACATGTGTAACAAACTGCCAAAGATCAGTCACACACTACTGTAGATCAACTACACACCACATGCAGCTGAATGAATGAATGTTTTTCCTTCAGAAGAACTTCATCTGCATAAAGTTGTCAACGTGCATCAACCTCCAGGTCAGCAGTGCCAGCAGAAGGCAGGATTTGAGTCATGATTAGCTTGTATGTATGCTATAACAGAGGCTGGTCTGTGTTGAGTTTCACATGTGGAGATGGTGAGTACATGAGCGGTTCTCTTGGTCCGGTTTGATTGTTCTGGAGGTGACAATACAACAGCTCAGTAGGAAGACAGCAGAGTTTTCCTTCCTCGAGCAGCGTTCCACAGATCTGTCAGCCTTATTTTGAAAGGCTGCAGTAGATAACTACTTCTTTGACACACTCAGAAATAGTCTGCCATCATTCAGGACGTGGAATAATACTGAATAATAGTTTCAACCTTCCCTCCTGTGTCTGCAGCACACTACAGTAACTACAGTGGCCTGATAATGAGCACCACCTAGTGGGCTGGGGAGGCAATGCTGCTGCCATATGGATAAATAATTTCTTTGTTTGAGGGTGTTTACAAAGGGAAGGAAGGAAAGACGTCCTTGGAATTTTTCTGGCAATCAGAAGTGGGCCTTATGTTACAAAAGGTTAGGAATCCCTTTTTATATTAGGCATTTAAAATACAAGTGGATATTTCACATCCAGGTCCATGTAATCGCTGAGTAAAGTGATGCTCAACAGCTTCTTGCTCAGTGCTGCCACCACTGGCCTACAGTAACCAGTTTTCTCATGGAGGTTTACATTTATTAGTCTTTCTGCTAAACTGCAATGTGTTCTTTATGTTTTCTATATGTTCGGTATTTTCTGCCAAATGGGGATCTGCCACTGTAACAGAAGACCTGGGATTATAAAACCTGTGGAGTTTGCACCGCATGCTAAAATATTTTCAGCCTTTTGCACTAAGCATAAATCATCAGACAGAATATATTTGAGAGCATTTTCACCCTGGCTCCATTTGCAATTGTAATAGCAGCTCTGCAGCATGTAGTTAGTCCTGGCCTGCATTTTTGAGTTAACCAAATACAGATGTGCTGAGTGCAGGCAGATTTCAAAGTCCAGCTCTGCTTCCACCCCCTTCTTTGATTGGTTGTGGAAATGGCTTAAGTCAGGGGAGGAAGATTTCTCCACCCAGCTGTTATTTAGGTGTCACAATTTCTCTTTTTTTGCTGTGTTTCCCTGCTTTCTGTACAAACACTGGCGAGATGGCCTCAGCACATGACAGAGCTGTACTTCAAGCTATATTCAACCCCACCACCCCCTTTGGAGACATCCCTGGCCTGAACCAAGAGGAGGAATTAATTGATGATGGTGAGCGTGTACTTCTGACTTGATGTTTCTCTACATATCATGTCACAGCTTTTTATGTTTATCATTTCACAGCATATTGAATTTATTTGAGCGCATTCCTGGACTAAAAAAAACCCCACAACATTTTAATCCAAGTTGATTTCTTGGTGACATTTCTGTGTTTTCCTTGCCATGGTACCTGTCAATTGAGTTTGAGTGCTTTTTCAACCTGTTTATCTCCCCCTGCCAGACAGTGGCTTTGACACAGAGTTGCTGAAGCAAGTGAAAGAGTTGGAGTTGCAGGGTGTCTCTGCAGCAGAGGCTGGGGATTTGCAAGCTGCACTTCAACTGTTCAGCCAGGCAATCCAGATCCTGCCTCAGCGAGCCTCAGCCTATAACAACCGGGCACAGGCCCTGCGGCTGCAGGGGAACACAGCAGGTACATGTCACAAATTCAGTAAGACACCTTTTCAGACACCGCAGTGTGCTGACATATCAGACTGTTGAGTCTGAGGCCAGCGTGACACCATATCAGACCTTAGTCTGTCTGTCAGTGTAACAATACAAGCTCTGAATTAGTCTTGTGTGTGTGTACTTTTACTTGCTGTCTCTGTCACAAACGCAACAGGGTCAGATGCACTGAATGTAAAGATTACAGGGGGTGTGGTATTTTAGTCATAACTTAAATATGTGAAAGTGTAATACGATAACAGATATAACAGATTATAATGGGAAAAGAAAAAAAATTCCCACACACACACCAAAGTATTGCGGAAAAGCCTTCCCAGAAGAGTGTAAGCTGTTAGAGCTGCAAACGTAGGCTGTCAGGTGGTCCAATACTTTTGTTGTCTTCCTCGTTTTTTATTTTTTTAATTATCAAACCTCTTTGCCACATGTGATTGTGGTGTTTGTATACTCCCTGGAAACCACATTGTCAATCGCAGAACGAACTCAGTACTGTAAAGTCTTTTCACTTGCATTGTCTGATACTAAAATTGGCGTTTCTTTTCATAGGTGCTGCTTTTCAATTTGTCTGTAACCTGGTGCCAGTTGTTGTTCATGCTGACTAACAAGATCTTCTGAATATTCCCACCAAAACACCTACATGCCTATTGAAAATAATTTGCAGAAAATCTGAAATGAACTGAGCGTAGGCTGAATCACTGCTGTATTACAGGGGAGCAAGATATATATTATAAAATACAGTATTCATCTGAAAATGTCATGGTTTTTACTGGAAAATAGTGCATGTATTGAGATTTCAGGAAAGCACCAGATGTATGATGATATTAGAGTGACTGTCAATACATCTTTTATAACATTACATATGCCACAGAACTAAGTGGAAAAATAATTCACTGCAAATTCTGCTGCATTACTCAGAGTGAATACTGCAGTAGACTGACTTTAAGCTGATACTGAGGGCCCTTTTTTGACAAAATAAACATTTACTTTCCAGACATGTGCATGCCTCACAGTGCTCTTGTCTCCTCTCAGGAGCCCTGGAGGACCTGGACCAAGCCATCTCTCTGAGTGGCGGCACTGGACGAACTGCTTGCCAGGGCCTGGTCCAAAGAGGCCTTTTACATAGGCTAGCATGCCGCGATGATGAGGCCAGAGCAGATTTTGAAAAAGCAGCTGCACTTGGAAGTGAATTTGCTCAACAGCAGGCTGTGCTTCTTAACCCGTATGCCGCCCTGTGCAACAAAATGCTGTCAGATGTGATCAACAAACTACGCAACCCCACGTCTGAGATGTAGAGGACAATTTGTTAATTTTACACCTTTTCTGTTTGTGGTTAATGAAACAACATTTTGAACTTTTAATACCCTTTTTTTATTCACTGACTTTGCAGTGCAGTAAAATAATTGAGGCCAATTGCAAGTTTATTAAACAGTATATAATGTTAGTTACACAGATATGTAACACTTCTTTCATGTGCACAACAAAGACATTTTAAATTTATTGTCAGTATTCTAATCATGGAGCATGCACTGATGTCTTTCATCAAATTTGACATGTAGGACATGATCTCAATGTTCAGCATTCAAACACTAAATCTCTACTTCAGCCTTTGTCCAGTAGATGTCAGTCTTGTCATGTTGAAAGCAGGCAACAGCAGCAAAATGGAAGTAATGCTTTTCACCACAACAATGAAATAAAATATAACAAACAACACTAATCAGCTCAGTATGCCAAACAAAGACAGATGATCTGATGTTATAGAATATGAGCACCCATCTCAAATACCAGACTGATCAATTTGTGACTTTAGTGTGACTTCAGGGATTATTGTTGAAGCTCCATCTCCTTTCAATAAACACAACATAAATCCACGTTGATGCATTTTATCTTCTTACAAATCTAAAATGTTTTGAGGAGGCATTACAAGAAAACAGAGGATGAATTTGCAAATTTGCATGTACTGTATCCATCCACTGGCCTTCAGCACACAGTTTCTGTTGTGTTTCTGAGGAGAAACTGCTGTAGAGGGTTAATCCACTTCACAGATTTGTGGGTGCATACATCTCACATCTGAGTGATTCTAAACATGGCATCGTTCTTGCTGTGGTCCGCCCACTGAGCTCAGGGACCATGAGCATTGTGTTCTGTGCTTTACTTCTGCATACTTGTCTCTGACCTCTCCCAGGCAGACTAAAGCCACCGGCTCAGTGTGCTCATCTCTCTGGTAGAAGGTGCAGGTTTTCAGGTGGTCTGACATAGAAGGAGTGTTGAAGCTCCATCTGTCCACTGAGGAAAACAGAGAGCTGAACTCCCAAACCTGTAAAACACAAACAAAGCTGAAGTAGGTGTAGGAGTCTCCTGTCATCTGCTGCTGGCATCTATCAACTGTACTGCAGCTATGGCCATGAGGATACATTTGTGTTCTAATATCCATGGAATCTAGATCACAGAGTGTTTTTATCATATGTCAGGGCACAATGTTATTTTTGTGTCTATCATTACAAATTTATACAAATTATGCCCTTCATTTATGAGCAAATTCCTCAGCTGTCGCCGCAGTCTTATCAACGCCTTGTTTCCACGAATGATCACATATCTGACTTGTTATGGTAGCACTGTGTTTACTGGCAGCGAGACCTCAGGCCATTCCACATTACTGATATCATCGCCATGCTCTTTGTCCCATGATCACTGCAGTACAGAGATAGACAATGTAAAAATACACACTTGTATATTTGCATTAGCCAGCAGAGAGGTTATCTCCGCTTGGTTTGTTTGTTGGTTGGTTTGTTTTCATGTGGTATTTAAGGTTTGCAACCAAAATGATACGTGCAATTATCAACCTGAAGAAATCCTGTACATTGGATTAGCTGTAAATGGCCATAGCTCAGTGGTGATCAGTCTGAACCACTTAACTTTTCGTTCTTACAGCGATCATAATTTAAGAAAGGATTTAGATAATCTCCAAAAACCAAGGCAGCTGGTGGCTTCTGCAAGGATCAGACTGCTAGACCACAGGGCGTCCCTATGGCCTAAAGGTCTAAGCCATCAGGTCTAAAGGTCTGGCTTGGTAGTCTAATGTAAACACAGCATCCCTGGACTGGATCCAGCTGTTGTGCATGAGCCTTCCTCACCCCGATTCCTCATGAATGTCTCCACTGCAAACCAGTAAGGAAACAAATCACAGCAGCGATTACTCAGTTAGGACTGGTTGTCTATAACCATTTTATTTCAGATCTGTTTTTGTTAACAGTGCAACAAAATCAGCATGTCACTACACTAAACACTAAATCATATCTTAGCTCAGCTGCCCGGTTACTAGACCACTGCTTGGACACACATGCCAGCAAAGCAAACACAATTTCCTTTTTCCAAACACCTCTACATGGTGCCTGACCCCACAAGCAGCTGGTCTCTGATAAGGACACAGAAAGGTGTAGCAAATCTCCAGTGGCTGCTTCAGTGGGAACCTACGAACTGTTCCAAAACATGACAGAGATTCAGTTTGTAATATTCATAGAGAGGACGATGGAGAGTCTGCAGATTGTTTACAACGCAGCAGCTGTCATGCGGTATGAATGACTAACATTTTCTGATGGCAGTTAACGGAGTGGTGTCAGATACTGAAGGGGAACTGCTACAGAGGTTTGATATTGTGTTTACTTTCCCTTCACTGTGTACAAAGTTGAGATAAAAAAAAAATCTGTAAAATAATGGAATAATATAATAAACCCACTGCAGTACAGTTAACAGAAATAAAGAGATTAGTCGAAAATAATAAATTTAACTTACTGAAACAAAAAAATGTAAAAAATCTGAAAGATACTTGCTTTCTTTGGACATTTCCAGGAGCTTCCACCGTGGGAGTATGTCTTTTTCTCCCACTTGAGGGACACCATCCCTCTCTCCTGTAGTAATGTGGCACACACCTCTCTCATCAGATGGGAGACCTGGGACAGCTGAGATAATGTAAAACTGTCAAGGTAACAAGCAATGTGCTGAAGGATCTCCAAGGGCAGGCTGCTCAGGGGATCCAGATTACATTCAGCATTTCGCTGCAGGCTGAAGGTTTTCTTGCCTTCGCAGAGAGATGAAGGGACATCTGGCTGGAGGACAAAGGCACTGACATCTTGGCTGAATTTGATCGTAGCCCTGTGATCTGCGGGGCGAAACCTCGTCTGGGTGAAAGTGCAGCCGAGGTATGCTAAGGGGCAGCGCTGCTGGAACCAGCCGCATAGAGAGGCCTGTATGTCAGAGTGCACATTCCTGAAATGAGAGCGGTATTCATCACGGCGAAAGAAGTGGCCACACATGTAGCTGAAAGCTGAACTTGTTCTGTTATGTCTTCTGGTGACAGATTCCGCTTCGACATGCACATAAAGACAACGAGGTTTATCTGCGATGATATCAGCAAGCGAAGCATCTGCTTTAAACGGAGCAGAGGCAAAGTTGTATGTTTGTGTGCCTATATCCACATAAAGGCCGTCTATCCCCTGGCTCTCTGAGATGAAATGCCCTTTAAGTTCCTTTTCCAGTGAGCACAGTAGTGTGGCGTTAACCTCGTCACTCTTTGGAAGATCCTCAACCGACTTGCCCAAATCTGCAGTGTCAACACTCCGGTTTATGGTCATGGCCTTTTGTGCGGGGTCCTTCAGATGATGGCGCTTTGCTCGATAGCTGGTAGGAATGTTGAATGTTCGGACACTTTTAACTTCAATAGGCTCCAGATTCCCATAAACAAAATCCTTCTCTCTTGGAGTGCAAGCAGCAAGTTGACCAAAGTTAATCAGCATCGCTCCATTGTGCACCAGATACATGTTATATTCGGCAATGTTGACTTCTTTGCCTAACCTCTCAAGGACCCCATCTTGCCACGGTGCGAGGCCAGTTGCACCATTCAAGCTTGGAGCGGCAGCAGCAGCATTCTCCTGGCTCAGGTGTGAGTCTTTTTTTTCTCCCTGACAGCTTGATGATTCTTGCTCTTCCTTCTCCTTTCTTTTTTCCTCTGTCTTATTCATGTTTTTGACGGTTTGCTTGCATCCGTCCATTTCCTTACTGAATATTTTCTCCCAGGAACTGTAGTTCTCAATACTATCTACATCCCTGCACTTTGCCAAAGCCTCCCTCTCCTCTTGACTCAATTCTTTTCCCCCCATCCCTGTGCATCCATTTTCTGTGGATTTATCACAAAGTAAAGAACAGGTTGCTTCCTCTGCAGGACTGTTGATCCCAGCAGAAATATTGTGAGGGGCAGGATCCTCCGCCATCAACTCAGGAAAAATGTTCTTCATTTTGATGGACTGAAACAGCAGATCTTGGTCCTTGAAAGCCACGGCAACATCAAGGTTTACCTCATTTTGAGGGTTTTCTGAAACATTTTTGTAGAAGGTCAGATCAGCTTCTGAGACTGGCCAGCGGTTCCACTCCTGAGAGCAGCAGACCACGCTGGCAGGACAGACCTCCAGGTGTTTGGCCAGCCTGTGGCGCAGCATGATGAGAGGACAGCCATAGCTGACATTGAGGCAGGGGACCATCTCATTGGGACAGAGAAGCTGGTGCTCCTCTTGCTTGCACATGTGGAGGATGGCACCACAGTTCTTATGACACTTGATGACCATGCATGAGACAGAAATCTGCACCGGGACTTGACAGTGAATGCTGAAACACTTGTCACAGTGCTCATGATGGCCCACAGGCATCTTTCTGCTCTTCACCTTTAAAGGGAAATGACACAGCAACAGAACAGTGGGCAACATTACCAGGTCCATGCAGAGGCTAATTAAAGCTATAAAAATAGTTTCAAGCAACGTCAGAATCATATTTTATTATAAATCTTAAATGCTTATGCCAAAAACTGAAAAAATGACAGTATTTACCATTGCGGCTTAAGCATACAATGATCATCTGAGGAGGGGTTCAAGCCAGAAGCACTGTTAGAAAACACAGAAAAAGTTTTATAATTTACAGTTTTTATAGCTTTATATTGTGTGTGTTCTGACATACAGATTTTAAATACATGCTTAATCCGTGTAAATACTATTCCAGATATTAAATTTAAATATAGATTAACAACTTATAAATAAAGTAAGAAAATTCAGACAGTATAAATTTGTGTGAAAGGTAGAATTACAAATTCAGCTCAACAAGATTTTCTAAAAAAGAAATTTACAATTTAGTAAAAAGTGAAAGTTAACAAAATGCAGCAATAACAACAACACTTCTCACCCTTTGTTCCTCTGAGCCTGTCACCTTATGTTTGCTGGCACCTCTGAATAACCTCTGCACTGTGTCTGGAAATTATAAATGGACACAACAGAGGGGCAGACAGGCCAGTGGGACGGGGCACCATTGTCCCACAGCCATTGAGAGGGAAGGTCAAGTTACAGCCCCCAGCACTGCTTCACTGTGACAGGTTGGTGATAATAGCAGACAATCCAACTTCTCAACAGTTTAACTACCGCACACTCAAAAACAACAACGTCTTAGCGTGTGCAATACACTGTCTGCCTGTGCATACACTATGCTGTCGCTGCCTTCCACAATTACAGCAACATTTATTCAGAATAAATTGGAAATAATTAACTTTTGAAATATGACACATCTGATTTTATCTGATAAAAACATTAAATGATCACCCACAAGTAATTATATGAAGGAGCTTATTCCCTCAAACATACGCACCGGTAGTGCTGTGCTGTAGGCTTGTTTGTCTTGACCCACGTCCACCACTAGATGTCAGTCACACAATTTTGAAAACTCAAGCAAAGTTTCCTCAGCAGCTGTTCCTGCTGTCATATAAAATTCATAACTTGGATTAAAATCTTTGTGGTTACAATATATCAAAAAGGTGGTCTTAAACACAGACTCATTTAAATTCATCTCAAGCCTGTGAAGTTGATTATATCCCAGTGAGAAATTGAGGCTGTTTTAGGATCCATGTGTTTTTTTTTATTTATATATTTTTTAAGAGAATTAGCTTGAGGGAAACTTATCATCATCGAGTGATGTTTTGTTCAATATAAGAGCTAATTTTTTCTCAAAAAAAGGAATATTCATGGAGCAGGCCCAAATAGCTGCCTCCTTCAATTAAATCACAATTCAGTGGTGTCATAACAAAAAAAGGTCTTTGCTGCTCTGCAACAGCAATGTGATGGTACACACACTCAGCAGCTCAGTGTTTGTTGACTCCTACAATATATGAATGTTATAATTTCAAACTGAAAATTCAGTTCACACCTGTCACTCTGCTGTTTTTCATTCATGCCATCTCTTTTCTTCACTTGCAGAAATACTGTGATGTGCAACAAAATGGGGCATTGATCCAGTCTAACCAGCTTTAACTAATTACATTCATTTACATTAAAGCTGGCTGAACTATCATCCCATCCATTCCCCCACATCACCCCACAAACACCTGACGATTTGCATCTGGGAGCCTTCATGTAACCTTTTTTTTTCACCTGGCACAGATTACAACGAACAGTTTATCAGAAGCAGCTGCTTTACCCTCTATAGGCTCTGCAATCAGCTTGCATTTCACCAGGAGAGAGACAAAGAGAGAAAGAGTTTGTGTAGAAATACATAGTTTGCTATTTCAGCATGTTGTTGAGTTGTTGCTTTTAGATCAGTCCAACACAGGTTTAAAAATCCATTAAAGCAGGTAAAGGAACAATAAACTAGTTAAATATAACTGCTGTCAAATGAAACAAACTTTTTAATAATGTAAAAATAATGTAATTTGAAAGTTTAAATTTATTTGAGAAAAAAAAAAATAAATAAATAAAAGCAACCATTTGCAGTTAGATGTTAGGGTTATTTGCTGCAATGTTGCCAGGCAACAAATGGAGCCTCCAAGTTAACCCCTTGGGTGAAACAGCAGTTTCTTTTCGATAATATGAAGATAATATGAGTCAATAACCTTTGGAGGTATTGACAGGTTGACTGTGTCACCTTTGGACATGCTAGCAGTTAAACTAAGCTAGCCAGCTTCTGGTGGTAAACTTAATATCTAACGGACAGGAAACTGATCTTCTCATGTACTTCAGAAAGGGAATAAACATATTCCCCAACACGCTGACCTTTTCCTTCAATGTTTAAGTGCAAGCGAACATGCATGAAAGGACAGTAATGTCATTTAAAAATGAATTTAAAAAGATATCGTTGACTGAAGTTTGATTTTATTGTGTTTCAGTTTTTCAGGTTCCAAATGTATATAATATAATTGTAAAATGACTTATTCTTAAACATTCAGAGATGATTCATTAGGGAAGAGTCCTCGTCAAGTTTCACCAGCACACTGTAACACGACGTTGAACAGAGCGCAGGAGTCTCAAGTAATAAAATTTTCCTGGACGCTCAGCTTGAGTTCTTATGCAACCTGGCAGTTAAAAAGGAGGATAATTACAGCTTGTCCATTTTCTGTAGAATGAGTTTGAGCAATTTTGAGGCTATGGGTTAATGATTCATGCAAGCACCATGTCATTTAACTCTAATTTAAAGTTCTGAGATGTAACTGGACAGCTTTAGATGGCAGAGGGAAAAAAAAGTTTAACTTGATTAACATTCAAGCCATTCAAATGCTGCCAGCAGACAGCAGGACTGATGAAAGCATCACTGGTTCAAATTTCATATTGAAGGTTTGCCTTCTTCTATCAGCACACCAAGTACAGTGCATGCTTATATGGTCTACAGAGCTCCCTATAAATCTTACCCAATTTTTATTCCCACTTTTTACTATTCCTCTTAAAGATTGCCCCAGTTTGGGGATTTTCAACTAGTTTATTACCTGGCAAAACATATTAATAAAGCTGAACTGTTGGCATGACATAGATAAACATGCACTGCTGCTGAAGACTCTGGAAACCATGCTGGTACTGTGTTTATTACCTCAGCCCAGCAGAGGCCCTTAAATAATCTGCAGACTGCTATGGAAATGTATAATGAAAATGCACCAACTCAAAGCTGAGCTCATTAGAGTTTGAACTTTAAGGCTGAGAAAGCAAAGACTGCATGCCTAGAACTGATTACATACTTTGGGAAGCTCACATGAAACATATGAATCCAATTAAAACATGAATAGGCTTTTAATTTTTTTTTCGAGTGGCATGATGATATTGTTCTTTAAGAGATAAGTCTTGTTAGTCATTCGAGGATTAGATCACAACATTATTTGTGTTGTTGATGTGAGCTGATATGAAACACACATAAATTCAATTAAAACATGAACAGACTCAATCTTATTTCAAGTGCCCTGATGATAGTTTACTTTGATACAAGCCTTGACAATCACTCAAGGATTCCACAATCATATGCTTATTCATCATTGTGTACAAGTGCACCATATGAGAGCTTCAGTGATGTGAAATTCATGTTTTCAAACAGATTCAATTTCACATATGAAATACATGAAAACGTGTATCATAAACATTTATCTTCAGGTAAAACATGCTGTTTTTTCCATGTTCTCCTTTTTTCTAGTTACTCGTTCTTCTCAGAACCTACCTGGGAATGTATGAGATGTGGCAATGCTTTTTTCTTAACACTGAGTTTGAAAAAGGTCTACTCCACTCATTAAAACTGTAAACCATCTCATCTTAAGGCACTAAAGTCTCTTTAACCTGACAAAGCAAATTACTCACTGCTGTGGGATACATTTAATAGTATGTGCCTTTGGGTGTATATTATCCTACAAGCTCCTTCTGGACGACATACTGTAGCATATGGTCAGCCAAAAATAGGAGAAAATGTAGACACCCAACTTCACAACTAGTTTTCACTTTCTCATTATTCAGACCCCCCACCCCTCCCTTCTCATTTAATTAAGAGGATGTCATATACTTTAAATCCCTCTGCAGTTCAGCTCTCCAGCCTCTTGTTGGACCTGACTGAGTAAAAACGAGATGAGTTGCCAACCCTGACCAAAGAGCACGCAAATGTTTATGGGCGTACCATTTTAGCTTCCAGCCTTTCTGCACCCAATGTTCTGCTTTTAATTACAAAGACTAATTAAAATTACCTTGTGATGAAGTCTGTGTAGGTTCCCCCCCCAAGGGCAGTGTACTTTGTGTCATTTTGTATCATTAATGGAGAATATGCTGAAGAATGACAAAATCTCAGAAGATTGTAAATGAGATATTTCACTCCACTTGTTTTTATAATGTCAGGGGCTAATGACTACTAAGAGAAGGAGGACACAGTGTGGGGTACGTTTGCAGCACCAAGTCATTTCATACCCAATACACAGCCATTATAAATGACGGATCATCTAAAATTCATGAAAGTTGTAAAAAAGCTTGTTGTAGACAAGTTAAATAATAAAGTGCACTGAAGCCATTTATCAGCCCTGTATTGTCCCTGCAGGAGGAACCTGTATACACATAAAGTGTATACCGTGATGTCCACCGAGAGTTGCCTGGTTGCATGTGAGTGTGTGTATGTGGGTTTTTGTGGTCTGTAATGATGTCTTTCTGGGTTTTGCAGCACAAAAGCCTGCAGAGCATACAGTCTGTACTGGACTGGATCTACTGGTCCCACGGAAAAGTAAAAAAGACCAATTCTGTCAGAATTGAACTAGTGGAGGAACAAGATGAGTTGTCAAAACTTTGTGGTTGCATCTTAAATTGTTTTGTATAAATTAAATCACAAGAATCTTAAATTGAGGAGCTGTGTAAGAGGGCCTGTCAGATTTAGATGAGTGTAAGACTCGTCCTGTTTACCAGCACTAAGGACTGTTCCCACTGCATGACATAAATCTTATGGAACAGAGATGCAAAAATGTGCCCGCAGTGACAACTTTACCCAGACAAACATCTCCTGAACTTTAGTCTGCATGTGAGAGTATCTTTACACAAATCATTTTTCATTTATTTTCTCTCAGTTCCTGTGATACATAATCTTATCTGGGATGTAAAGAAAAAAAATAAACTCTGTAGCACTGTCATACAATGCACATTGATGAAGATAATTTCCTTTCATGTGGTGGAGCTAAAATAGTCTCTGTGTGTTTCTGCTGTTGTGGGGCTGAGTGATAAGGAGCAGACACTGATAAGAGACCTCAGCAGAACCACAGGATGTCAATCCTACTGCTAACCTTGTGCTTCCCAAACAAGTTTAGTAATTCACATAGAGAGGTGTGTGTGTGTGTGTGTGTGTTTGCTCACATATACAGTACATGTTTTGATGTTATCGTATTGGAAGCATAAATGATATATGTTGCGTTTACATCATTTTCATGCTGCTGCCTGCTGTGACTGTTGTGCTATATATGTAGTGATTATGCATATGCATTGTGTTGTGAGGGTTTTTTGTTACTGTGTCTCCCACCTCCAACTCCACAGCATAACACATTACAAAAAAGACTATAACAGCACAAACTGTGGTTTGGTTTGGAAATTTTTACTATAAATTGAGTACATCTTGTACATGTAAAAGAACCCCAACAGAAACCCTGATTGTAGTATTCAGTATATGCAGTATATCTTATGGGGCCCTGGCAGCTCAGTGCACAACAACTCACAAAATGCATGCAAATAGACAGAAAACAAGTAAATTAAGAATACACTCTCACTGATTGTACAACACATTTTCAAAAAGCTGCAGATAAACGAAACACAACCAAACAGAGGAAAAGGAAACAGGGAATACAGAAGTGATTCAGACATCAATAGAAACTGTTTCCAGGGGGCATTAAAAAGTGATGAACATGACTGAGACATGCTTCTTGTCCCACCTTTAAAAAACACACTTTTTGGCTCATTTTCCCACACCGTCTATGGTTAGCTGAACTCAGCAGCTTCTTGAGTCACCAACAATGGTAACAACAAGTACGTCACACTTTTTAGTGTCTCAGGGCCACCGTAGTCTTATGGAAATGGGTTGTATATACTGTGTTATATTTTATAAGGTATTTAGAGTACCCTATATGCCTCCTTTACAATCGAAACACTAAGAACAGATGGATAAAGAAGTAAGCAGGGACAGATGGATGGATTGAAAATGACTTCCTTAAAAACCTATAATGGATGACTAACGGTATTGATTCAGTCTAATTACAAATACAGGACTAGCTCCACTGGAGCTCCACTAAATTAGAAAAGGTGATGGACAGCAACAGCCTGTAGCAGCAAAGAAGTACTTTATCTTTATCTGTCTGTATTCACACGCAGCCTACAAGCCAAGCATTAAAACTTACTCAGCATGTCAATCCAGAAAAATTCCACTGAGGTGATTAGATGGTGAGCTTTCTGCTTGCTTAATAAATTAAATTTTGACCTATAAAATATTTGCAGATTGTGTATCACGGGGAGTTCTGCAAATTCTGTATGGGAAGTCAAAAGATCTTTGGCATACAGACTTTTCCTTTTCAACTCAGAAAGTCCAAAGTCAGGATATTTTCAACACAGCCACATGGATCACGAATGTATGAAATTCCCTGCTGTGTTGTTCTCCAATTACTTCCACTGATGTTTACCCCTGAATTGGCCCAGACTCTCACAGCATGCCCTCTTGGTCTCAGTCTCACACAACTGCTGCCTGCAGCACCTCTCCAAACGGGGGCGTGACTCAGCTACACAACTCCGGGGGAACTGCCACTCTCATGCTCCATTAGCCCCCACATCCCCGGTGGATGAAGAAAAATGTATTCACTACTGGGATGCGGCTGCCATAGACATCTAAATAGCAACCATTCGTCCTTTCTGCTGCGTCCTCGGCGCTTCAGATGACCTCATGACTGGAAGTGTGCTCATGGTTAAATCAGTGGAGGGGAAAGTAAGTTTATAATCACAGCATGTGAAGATCAGGAGGTTGACAGTGATTGCTTTACCCTGAAATTGTGCTGAAAGATGAAGTGTGGGCTATTTCATGCAAATATAAGTGGCTAAAAAGGTGCACCAGCTCTACGGCGTATCAAGCTGATTTTTACAACCAAAGCACCACACTGACTTTCAGACGAGGTTTTCGAGGATTTTCTGCGGGATGTCGTATGATGGCATTAGGAATCGGTGTCTATGTAGATGTAGAAGTAGTCACGTAAAGCGGGTGGATTTGCCATGGCTAAATCCAGAGGGAAATCATGGAGTTGTCTTTGTCAGACAGCCAACCCTGTAGCTCTAAATGGGATGAATCACAGAGCAAATGCTCAGGTCACTGCTGCAGTATTGATTACCAATGGAAGATGTCTGATTCTCTTTCTCAAGTCTCACTCTTTTGCCCCACCACACACACTCAGACACACACAGGCACACAACTGAATTATACTTTGCTCCTGGTTTGAACTCATTTGATTGTTGGAAATTTTATGCACAAGCTGTGAAGGTTATCCAGTCAACAGTATGCAGTGTACATGGTGACAGCTTCTAAACCCATTTCCAGTCTACAGTGGTGTGTTTGCAACGGGCATTTGTTGAACATACAGTATCATTCATTGGGCAGACATTAAATTTGAAAGCTTGGTGGGGTGTTTATTGAAGTCCTGACCCAGTCCTTCGCTCATTAAATTGATTCATGGATTCAATAAATGGGGCACAGGCGGCAGGTGTGCATGTCGGTGTGCGCACGAGGCTCACGAGCATCCATCACTCTGATCAGGTATCTTCAGCTGCTCCTCCATGCAGCACTCTCACAAGACCCCTGCAGATGTTGCTGGCTTAGAGCCCAGCCTAACCCAAGGCTAGATTGTATGCAGAAGCTTATACATGCACACACGTGTTAGCATGTGTGTGCATGTGTTGAGACTTATAGGTTGCCATAACGATGCAAAAAACTCACAAAAATGCATAAGCATCCTCACACACTGAAAGCTTCAGTTTCATCATAGTAACTGTGTGCCTTTTAGGCTAAATGCCAAATGAGGTTAAACTGTCTCCTGGAAAGAGATCATTCATGTTCCACTGAACATTAAGAGCCGGATCCAAAGGCTCACAACTAAAAATAGATGCTGCGATTCAAGACATTTTCAGACTGATGCCAGTGAGTTTTTGATGTTTGGCAAAGCTATCAAAGGCTAGTTCACATCCCGTATCTGTGAACAACAAGCAGCCTGAAGTCAAATGCCATCCGATGAAATTACAGCATCCATGGCCAGTTTAACTGCTTTTCCAAAAAAAAAAAAAAAATGAAACGTTTTTATTTCAGTGACAGACCAAAGTTGATACTTTGTTTTCTCATTTTAATGTTGCAATGTTCTAATTTAACTTAGAACCATGCTGGAGGAAAATACTGGCATCGCAATATAAAGTACTGTTTTAGACCTTTATGTAATATCATTAGAGAGGACATGGCCTGAAAACGTTCAGTGAGGAATTAAATGACCTGCAGCCCCTTCAACATTTCCCTTTTCTGATTGACCAGTGAAAGCACTCTATGAAACTTGGTTTTTGCTTATTAGCTTTCAAAAACGTAAACCATTTGCTGTAGGATTCTTTTCAGCTGAGGTTCAATCAAATTCCAGAATTGATATAAGATTTAATATCAGAATCAGAATCAGAATCAGAATTCAGCTTTATTTGCCAAGTATGTGTGACCATACAAGGAATTTGACTCCGGATTTTTCTCTGTCCTGTGCACCATACAAAATACAAAAGAGCAATAATAATAATAAAAGAAGAATAAATATTTACAAGAAAAAAAAAATATATATATATATATATATACATGTAGTGCAAACAGTGGAATGAGGTAGTGCAATCAGTGTGATGGTTCACACAATGGCAGGTGGTTTATGGGGAGATCAGGGAGACAGCCTGGGGGAAGAAACTGTTTTTGTGTCTGGTGGTCTTGGCATACAGAGCTCTGTAACGCCTACCAGAGGGAAGCAGATCAAACAGTTTGTGTGCAGGGTGTGAGGGGTCTGCAGTGATGCTTCCTGCCCGTTTTTTGACCCTGGACTGGTATAAGTCCTGGATGGAGGGCAGGTCGGCCCCGATGATTTTTTCTGCAGACCTGATTGTCCGTTGCAGTCTGTTTCTGTCCTGTTTGGTGGCCGATCCAAACCAGACAGTGATGGAAGTGCAGAGAACAGACTGGACGATGGAGGTGTAGAAGATGGTCAGCAGCTCCTGAGGCAGGTTGAACTTTTTCAGCTGTCGCAGAAAATACAACCTCTGCTGGGCCTTTTTTCTGATTAGGTCTACGTGGGACTTCCACTTGAGATCCCGGGCGATTGTAGTTCCCAGGAACTTAAAGGAGTCCACAGTAGACACTGTGTTGTTGAGAATGGTAAGAGGAGGTACGGTGGGTGGGTTCTTCCTAAAGTCCACTGTCATCTCCACAGTCTTGAGCGGGTTAAGCTCCAGGTTGTTCTGACCACACCAGAGGACCAGCTGGTCTACTTCACGTCTGTAGGCAGCCTCATCACCATCCTTGATGAGGCCGACTACAGTTGTGTCGTCCGCAAACTTAAGTAGTTTTACGGACGGGTCCCCTGAGGAGCAGTCGTTAGTGTATAGGGAGAAGAGCAGCGGGGAAAGAACACACCCCTGGGGGGCGCCAGTACTGATGGAATATGTTATGCTGTGGTAAGATTTGTGCTGGTAAACAGGATGAGCCTTATTAACATCCAAGTCATCCAAGTTGTGTTCCAGTCCCTGCAGAAACGGATTACTTGAATGGACACGAAGACACCATTTTCAGTGCTGCCAACGCATTTTAATGTCCCCGAACCTCTGAGATCTGACTGTGGCAACTGAAAGCCAAATCAAGGCCAGCATTATCTCACATAGCACCATCCCTCCATTCAGACAGACTGAGAGAAAAACAGTGGCACTAAATAAAAAAATTAATAAATAAATAGAAGGATGTTAGTGCTTCAACTTAGTGTTTTGTTATTAATTTGAAGCTAGAAAGAGAATACTGCAGAAGAGTAGTTCCAATACAATTTACTCCCTCCTTTTTAACAAAAAAAAAGGGTCAAGGATACCAGTTAGAGCCATTGATCAAAAAAGCAGCTTTTTATTTCCAAACAGCTAAATCAGTTCACCATTTCAGACCTCCCAGGTGGCTGCAGATTATCTGCAGTGGCATGGTGATTGCTGTTTCTCCTATTCCACAATCCATTGGCGAGGTGGCTGGCGTTCTTTACTCGCTGTACCTCTGTGGTGTTTACAGTTCAGCTTGTGCTGATGGCTTGTGGGATTGTCTCAAGAACAGCTTTTGTGTCACCTATAAGCTTCAGACCTCAAACAAAGGGAATGAAAGATTCACTCGATGCTTCTCATCTCTGTTGTCCCAAGTACAAAGGAGCATGGAAACACTTTAAGATCTCAAAAGTGAAGTTTATTTACAGCATCAAAGAGGAAAGAGGTTTCCTTTAATGGATGATGGAAATTGGTTTATGAGTCACTGTATGTTGGACCACTGTAGCTCACAATCTCTTCTTAGCAGTGATTTGTTAATCATATGCAAGGTGGGCAGCCTATGGAAGAGCCCCCCTGCCCCCACACCACCAACCAAGTCACACATGTATGCTTCCCAAAGGACACTGTTACAGCACGCCTTGACCACAACCGTGACATTTCAGATTCTGCAATTTTATCCAGCTATCTCCCCTCACCCACTTTTTATAAATATGAGTCAAAGTAGTGAGTAAATGCATGTTTAAATTTAATGACTGAGTTTATTCAGGTGGGGTTTAGGTTCTCCATAGCCTCTACTTGGACTGCAGGATTGTCAGTAAAAACTGTATCTGTGATCATGCCACCCTGGTGTATTTCCTTCCGGGGTGGCTTAGTCTCGGGGTGTAT